>NC_142009.1:330768111-330862510 GCF_049901735.1 Notechis scutatus | reverse complement strand
AGTCACCATCAATAAGGAAACTTCAATCCAAAAAAGAGATCACTCTGGCGGAAAAACAAATCTGGTCACGTTGCCAATTTCAAAAGCCGATACAAAAATTTATGCCACCAGATAAAGACCGAACGGAATATGTGCCTATTTCTTAAAAAAGCTACCCACTGCTATAGCCGAACCTCTAAGCATAATCTTTGAAAAATCTTTCAGAACCAGCTCCTTGCCTAACCTATGGTCACAAGCCACAGTCATCCCCATCTTCAAAAAGGGAGACCCAAGCCTAGTTGAAAATTACAGGCCAATCTCCTTATGCTGCGTCACCTGTAAAGTCATGGAATCAATTATTAACCAATCCATCATCCTTCACTTAGAGACAAATAACCTACTCTCCAATAAACAATTTGGTTTCAGAAAAAAACTATCCTGTAATCTGCAACTCTTACACTGCAAAAACATATGGACGACACAACTCGACCAGGGCAAAGCAATAGACGCAATCTACATAGACTTCTGTAAAGCCTTTGATTCAGTGGTACACGACAAACTACTCCTAAAAATAAAATCCTATGGTATCTCTGGACAACTAAATAACTGGATAGAAGCATTCCTGTCAAACAGACAACAAATGGTCAAAATCGGGAGCGTACTATCAAATCCAGTACCTGTCAATAGTGGTGTTCCCAAAGCAGTGTTCTAGGACCAACTCTCTTCATACTCTACATAAAGCGACCTCTGTGATCATATTAAGAGCAATTGCGTTCTCTTCGCTGATGATGTAAAGCTGTTCAATACCACAGACAATACTGCTACCCTACAAAAAGATCTTGACTATGTATCAGAGTGGTCAAACAAATGGCAACTTCAAATCTCAACAAATAAATGCTCTGTCTTACATATTGGCAAAAAAATCAGAAAATAAAATACAAGCTGAATAGTCAAGATCTTGTTGATGACTCAAGCTCTGTAAAGGACCTTGGAATACTCACCTCTAATGATCTAAGTGCTAGAGCCCACTGCAACTACATAGCCAAAAAGGCATTAAGAGTTGTTAACCTAATCCTACGTAGCTTTTTCTCTGGTAATATCACACTACTAACCAGAGCATACAAAACATTTGCTAGACCAATACTCGAATACAGTTCATCAGTCTGGAACCCACACTACGTATCTGATATTAGCACAATTGAGAAAGTCCAGAAATATTTCACAAGAAGAGTTCTCCACTCCTCTACTCGTTGTAGAATACCTTATGCCACCAGACTTGAAATTCTAGAACTTGAAAACCTTGAATTACGCCGTCCTTCGGTCTGACTTAAGCATGGTATACAAAATCATACATTGCAATGTCCTACCTGTCAATGAATACTTCAGCTTCAACCATAACAACACAAGAGCACACAATAGATAACAAACTCAAAGTAAACCACACCAAACTTGATTGCAGGAAATACGACTTCAGCAATAGAGTGGTCAATGTCTGGAATACTCTACCCGACTCTGTAGTTTCTTCCCAAACCCCAAAAACTTTAACCTTAGACTGTCTACTATTGACCTCACCCCTTTCCTAAGAGGCCTGTAGGGGCGTGCATAAAGCGCACCAACGTGCCTACCGTCCCTGTCCTATTGTTTCTCTTATTCTTTTTATTTTCTTATATGTACCCATTTCATGTATTCACAACTATGTATACATTTATACTTATTATCTTGTAAACAATTGGCAAATCAAATAAATAAATAAATAAAAATAAATAAATAAATAATCAAAATAAAATTGGGAAAATTAAAAGAGGGGAAAAACTATATAGAAAATGTAAAATAGTATAAGATATGGAATAGAATACAAAAAGGAGCATGAAATTGAGTTTTGTGTCTGTATAAAGAAGTTCAACCCAGGACCATGCTATTTTCAAAAAAGATGTTTTACTTATATTTTGTGTGTGAAAACCCAAATAAAACTTTATTAAAAAGAAAAAAGAAACGCTGTAGTAAAAACTGAATTTTTATTACTGTATTCTCAGAGATAAGCCTCTCAGCTGATAAACTGAACAACAAAATCATTACCAAAATCACAAGCAAATTTAATTTTCATTTACTTTAGATTCTCTGACAGCAACAGAATTGTTCATCTTCTTCACTCTGGTAATAACTTTTGCATCATACGCAAATTGCATCATACGCAAACTCTTAGTGATTTCCAGACATGGCAATTACCTATCTCCCAGAAATGCATTCAGCAAGAGATGGGAAACTGTAAACATTTACATCATCCTTAAAGCCTATGATTTAAAAAAAAACACTGAGCCTTAGTCCATGGATAAGTCAAAGTCAATTTTTAAAGTACATATGTACAGTACATACATACATACATACATACATACATACATATATATATATATATTAGTTTTCTTAAGTTTCGCTGGTGCCCATGTATGGTATTCAGTTTTGTTAGAATCTTTGCCATCAGAAGCCATGGCAGATGTAGTTGTGCTTTGAAAAAGTTGTAGCAACATTTGGTTTACAGAATCTCATCTGCCATCAGAAGCCTGATGATGGCAGATGAGATTCTGAGTTTTCAAACGCTGATGCGCAGCAACTTTTAAAAGCATTTCTACCAACTACAATGACGTGGGAAAATGCCCGAACAAAGCTGAATCTACCATATATATATTACATTCCAGTTGCAACATTCTGGGTGCTTTACAGCATATAACGATGGAAATGCACAACAAAATAAATAAAATAAGTTGAACCACCCAAACAGTAGTACAGGTAATCCTCAATTTACAACAGTTCATTTAGTGACCTAAATTACAACAGCACCAAAAAAAAAAGTGACTCATCACCGTTTTTCATATTTATGACGGTTGCAGTATTCCGGGGTCATGTGATCATCTTTTGTGACCTTCTGATAAGCAAAGTCAATGGGGAATCCAGACTCACTTAACAACCTGTTCTATCTTAGGCCTTCCCAAAAACGCACTAAGTCAATTCTGAGTCCCGGCAAAAACCTCTTTTATTACATTAATGTGAATTTATTTCATTCACAGTCAGCCAATGGCTTGGCAAACGATCTTGCAAAGGTGTACTAATAAGCTCAGACCTTTATCAATCCGGGAACGCTGCCTGGTAAATAGTCCCATACTCACTGCTGGCGGGGAATGGCTGGGTTATATAGACAAATCCCCATGAGGCTGGAACAAACAAACGACCCAACGAGCGAGTTGTTTCCTGCAAAAGCTCCCTCCCCTTTTGCTTCTCTTTTAACCCTGATGGGAGGGGCCATTCATCGTCCACCTGTGGCCTTACTCCCACATCGACCCTGAGTCCTTAATTGTGCCTTCCTTTTGGCAGCTCTGCGCATGCGCAGGCTGGGAACCAGTTCCAGAAGCTCCCCCGCCTCACTGCTGTCCGAACCCGAAGGCAGCTGATGACTGCCGGGCTGCCCTGGCCCCATCTCTGCCTCTGATGCAGAGCCCTCATCTGAGCCTTTCTCAGCCTCCAGGTTCCTCCCCAACCTCCTCACTACTGTCTGACTCTGCTGCCGGCTCCGCCAGCTGCTGGTGGGCCCACATCACAACCGGGCAGTAAGTTAACAACTGCACTGATTCACTTAACAACTGTGGGGAAAATTCACGTAACAAATGTCTCACTTAGCAACAGAAATTTTGGGCTCAGTTGTGGTTGTAAACCGAGGACTATCTGTTAATCTTCAGAAGTCTATCTCAGTGAAATGGTTTTGACAGTCTTGTAGTAATCTTCAATGGCAGCCCCACAAAGAGTGCATTGTAGTAGTCAAGACACATCCAGATCAAAGCGAGAGCCATTATTGCTAGAGCTTCGAGGTCCGGGAAGGACCAACGCCTTCTACCTGACGACCTAGCAAAAGCTATGAATCTTGGAGACATCCCCAGGACACGGAACTGCTCCTTTTAGGGAACCGCCAATAGTCCCTGACTTATGCCCACAATTAGGACGATAATTTCCATTACTTAACAAGGCGATTGTTAAGTGAGTCGCGCCTGATTTTATGACTTTTTTTCACTGTTCTTAAGCAAATCACTGCCGTTAAGTGAATCATAAGCAAATCTGGCTTCCCCGTTGTGTTTGCTAGTTGGAAGCAGCTGGGAAGATCTGGAATGGTGATTTATTTATTTTTATTTATTTATTTATTTATTTATTTATTTGATTTGCCAATTGTTTACAAGATAATAAGTATAAGTGTATACATAGTTGTGAATACATGAAATGGGTACATATAAGAAAAATAAAAGAAGAATAAGAGAAACAATAGGACAGGGACGGTAGGCACGTTGGTGCTTATGCACGCCCCCTACAGACCTCTTAAGAAAGGGGTGAGGTCAATAGTAGACAGTCTAAGGTTAAAGTTTTTGGGGTTTGGGGAAGAAACCACAGAGCCAGGTAGAGTATTCCAGACATTGACCACTCTATTGCTGAAGTCGTATTTCCTGCAATCAAGTTTGGTGCGGTTAACATTGAGTTTGTATCTATTGTGTGCTCTTGTGTTGTTATGGTTGAAGCTGAAGTATTCATTGACAGGTAGGACATTGCAATGTATGATCCCAGAATACTCCAACCATTGTAAATATGCGCTGATTGCCAAACGCCGGGATTTAGATCACATGATCGTGGGAATGTCATAAGTGTGAGGCCTGTTCATAAGACTCTTTTTTTAATGCCATTAGAGCTTCATTAAACGAATGTTGTAAGTCAGAGGTGTCAAACTCAATTTCATCGAGGGCCGCATCAGGGTTGTGTTTGACCTCAGAGGGCTGTGGGGGGTGGGTGGGCGTGGCCATGGTGGGTGTGGCCAACTCCACATCACTCGCGTCAAGGGCACCACTTTCCTGAGACCAGTGGTGGGATTCAGAATTTTTTTACTACCGGTTCTGTGGGCGTGGCTTGGTGGGCGTGGTGTGGTTTGGTGGGCGTGGCTTGATTTGGCAGGCATGGCAAGGGAAGAATATTGCAAAATCCCCATTCCTTCTCCACCCCACTAACCTGCTTTCCAGTTCCGTTCTCCTGTGCAGGGCAACCAAAGAAGACCCAGCTGATCAGCTGGGACTCAATGGGAGGCAGAGAAGGGATGGGGGCGGGGCCAATCAGAGGTGGGATTTGCCGGTTCTCCGAACTACTCAAAATTTCTGCTACTGGTTTTCTAGAACTGGTCAGAACCTGCTGAATACCACCTTTGCCTGAGACCCTCCCTCACATTATAATCTTCCTCCCTCCCTCTTAATTTTCCTTTCTTCTTTCCTTCTTTTTCCTTCCTTGCTGTCTTCCATTCTTTCTTTCTTTTTTTCTTTATCTTTCCTCTTTCCCTTTCTCCTTTACTGTCCCTTCTTGCATGCTCAAATGCAAAAGGGGAAACATTTCTCCTTTTGTTTTGTTTTTAGTTTGTTTTGCTAGCCCGTGACCAGCAAAAGCATCCCTCCCCCTGCCCCTGAGCTCCGTTTTCACTGGCAGAGGCACCTTGGGCCGGTCCTTAACTGTTTCCAGGCCAGCCAGATCTAAGGTTTGAGTTTGACACCCCTGTTGTAAATCAAGGACTGACTGTATGACCTTGGATTATGATTGATGATGATAATAGCAATAGCAATAACAACACAAGTAATAACAGTATTAATAATTTATTAAATCTATATGCCCAATTCTCAATGACTCTAAGCATTTTACAATTGTTAAACCATTTCAAAACAAAGAACAGTGCAAAAGACACAAAACCAGCATCATATAAAAATACGGGGTTTTTTTCTCTTACTTACAACCATTAGTTTAGTGACCATTTGAAATTACAACATCACTGAAAAAAAAAGTCCTCAAACTTATGACCACCACAGCATCTCCACAATCACGTGATCCAAACTTGGGCATTTGGTAACCAGCATGATTTACGATGGTTGCAGTGTTTTGGAGTCGTGGGATCACTGTTTGCAACTTTCCCAGCCAGGGAAATTTAATGAGTAAAGCCAGGTTCGCTTAATGGCCTCCTGGTTCATTTAACAATTGTAGTGATTCATTTTAACAAGCATTGCAAGAAAGTTATAGAAAGAAATACAGCTCATTCATCAGTCTGGCATCTGCACTGCATATCAGACATTAATACAATCGAGCGAGTCCAGAAGTATTTCACGAGGAGTACTACACTCCTCTGCTCGCAACAGAATACCCTACTGTACATCACCAGGTTTGAGATTTTGGGCTTGGACAACCTTGAACTACACCACCTATGGTTAGACTTAAGCATAGCACACAAAATTATCTGCTACAATGTCCTACCAGTCAATGACTACTTCAGCTTCAACCACAATACAAGAGCACACAACAGATACAAACTCAATGTAAACAGCTTCAAACTTGATTGCAGAAAGTACGACTTCAGCCACAGAGTGGTCAATGCCTGGAATGCATTACCTGACTCTGTTGTTACATCCTCTAACCCCCACTCCTTTAACCTCAAACTAACCACTATGGACCTCACCCCATTCCTAAGAGGTCTGTAAGGGGCGTGCATAAGTGCACCATCGTGCCTACCGTCCCTGTCCTATTGTCCCCATTTATTCGTACCTATTTCCTGTATTCTTACTCATGTTTATACTTTTATCATCTGGTAAGCGAATGACAAATCAAATCAAATGAAATGAAATCAAATCAAATAAATAAACAAATAAAATTCATAAAATCAGGCACGGTTCACTGAACACCTGTTTTGCTTAGCAATGGAAATTCTGGTCTTAATTTTGGTTGTAAATTGAGGACTTCTTTTATTCTATAATTGTATATCATCAGCATCTTCATGGTAATTCATTGCAAGCCCACAGGTGAGTTTGAGAATATGGTGGCTGCAAAAGCCTACGTGGAGGCCAGGTGGGGAAAAAGTCAAAATTGAATTCATAACCTCACAATCACAACCATCATTTTGACTTTTAGACACCCCCTCTCCCACTACAGATGCCCCAAGACTCTGTGTAAGTTCTCCAGGATGCTCTGCCTTCAAATGTCATTTTAAAACAACCAAATCTTATTATACTAAATTAATTAGCACAAGAGAAGCACATGTTTACAACAGAAATAACAGAATTATATTCCGTTAATGGAATAACTTCAACCTTAATACTTTTTAAAAAAAGATTAAAGGGCCTGGCAGATTATATTCGAAATGAATGTTGCTTATATTGTTCAAAAATCATCTTTCTTGCTCTCTCACTAGAAAGAGAAGCTTAATTCACATGTTGATAAGCCAGCAATCCATTCTGTAAACCATTTTTAGATTTTTTTTTTTCTTCCAATATTTGCAGGTGACTCACCCAACCTTTTGGCTTCCAAAGTCCAGAGTTCTCAGTATCTTATTAAATTACAAATAATGGAAATATAGTACTATAGAGAATCACAGACGTGACCTTGGAAAATGTACACGATAGCGGTACATGATTTAATCCCAGGACAGAAATAGAACATTAGAAACAAATTTAAAATGACTCTGCCTTAACCTTGTAGAAGGAGGGAAGAAAAGGGGAAATCTTGCCAGGCTTCCAAAGATCCTGTTATGACCGATAGTCCTCATTTAACAACCGATCACTTAGTGACTGTTTGAAATCACGACGGTCTTGTAAAAAGGTGCTTTAAGGCCACTAAAGTACTTCCGACTTTTGCAGAATGTTGCACCCCTCCCCCCACACTTGCAGTTACATGCTCACAATCAGGGTGTCACACTTACAACCAATTGGCAAGTGCCCCACAATCATGTCATCACTATTTGCAATCTTCTCTGCTGGCTTCCCCAAAAAGTCAATGGGGAAACCAGCGGAAAAGATTGCAAGCTGACGGTGTCTGCCAAGAGGACTACCTCTCATCTTTTGGAGCTAGCTGAAAGTGGTCCCTGCCAATCCATGCGCCTGCTTGGATCTCAGCAGCCAAAATCCGAGCAGATATGAAGCTCAAAATCCCTCTTGAGAGCTGAATGGAAGGATGCAGAGAAATTTCTTATCGGTATTTAGGAGCTGAGGACTTGGCAGCGCAGGAAAACAAGAGCCAAGGTGTCAGATCCGTGTATCTGCCATTCTTCAATGGAAGAAGAAGTGGGGGGGGGGGGGCAGTTGGTACAAGTAATCCTTTTTTGATGTAACCTGATATCTTAAGTCTTGTATTGAATCTATATAACTTGCCTATGATATACAAGTGTGGACTGGAGCCCAGGTGCCTGGAAACTTGTCACCTCTTGGAGAGATAGCAAGAGGAGAAGGGTCCATAAAAATTCCAGCTCCGAAAAAAACTTCCTGGGAAGCTTTTCTCAACTACTTTCCCAGAAAACCAGGAGCAGAAATTAACACATTGCTTCTTTGTATTGACGAAATCCACATCAGACTAAGGGGAGGGGTTCTAACTCGCCTTTATCTATGCTGTATGCCTGGAGGCATATTAGACCCTGCTTTGACTAATACCTGGATAACTTCATTTTCACAATAAAGAATTCCTTTTGAAATACCCAGCTTTCAGAAGTTCATTCTTATCAATTGAAGGGAAGAGTCTGGGCCTCACACAAGGACTTAATAGCCGACCATCAACATCCCAAACAACAAATAAAGAGCCACACACAACCAGGCACCGCATAAATACTATGCATAAAATAGCCCAAGTTCCAGGAGAGATGGGCTCCAGCACCAGTCTGCAAGTTCAGAAGACTAAAATCAAAGGTGCTTTTTGTTTTTTCAGGAGGCGACTGGACTTTCTTGTTTTTTTTTCTTTTGAAGATGTTTCACTTCTCATCCAAGAAGCTTCTTCAGCTCTGACACAGGATAGTGGGGAATGGAAGACACACATCCTGTCAGAGCCGAAGAAGCTTTTTGGATGAAAAGCGAAATGTCTTCAAAAGAAAAAACAAGAAAGTTCAGTTGCTTCCTGAAAAAAAAAAAACCTTTGGGGTGCTGGATGACCTGGATGACTGAGAATCTCTACAGACAGAAGATTAAACCTCTGATCCTGGTGACCAACCCAGATTGGATCCTATAATATTATCCTGGGACATATATTTTTGCCTTCATTTGATGCAGAGAAAGCCCCCAGCACCATGCCTGCTTGAACCTCAGCAACTGAAATCATGCATGGACCTCAAAATCCCTCTCTCCTCACTTTTATGGAGAGTCACACACAGAGATAGGGAGAGAAGGATTTTAAGCAGAGGTGGGTATTCAGCAGGTTCTGACCAGTTCTGGAGAACCGGTAGTGGAAATTTTGAGTAGTTCGGAGAACCAGAAAATCCCACCTCTGACTGTCCCTGCCCCCATCTCTTCTCTGCCTCCTGAGTCCCAGCTGATCCGCTGGGTCTTCTTTGGTTGCCCTGCACAGGAGAACGGAGCTGGAAAGCAGGTTAGTGGGGTGGGGAGGGAATGAGGATTTTGCAGTATCCTTCCCCTGCCATGCCCGCCGAGCCACGCCCACAGAGACCGGTAGTAAAAAAAATTTAATCCCACCACTGATTTTAAGAGCCATACATGCTATAAACGTGTTCAAAATCCCTTCCTCCCTGCAACTCCATAAGCAGAGAGAAGGAGTCTGTTTACTTAATGACCCATGAGATCACTTAATGACTGCAACAGTGATTGTGGTCATTGAGCTAAGCAGTGATGTGGGCATCTTGCTTATTGACCTCTTTGCTCAGCAACCAAACTCGTGCGTTTTTCTTAGCTGTTGTTAGCGCTTAAGATGGGCCAGATCAGGAAACAATAGCATATTAGAACTCTACTTCTATTTCTAGATCTACACAGATAATTCTCGCTTAATGATCCCAATTGGGACAATGAACCAATTCTTCCAAATAGGTGTTTTTGGCCAGAAACCAGCAAAATTGTCACAAATTGTGGAACTCTAGTGAGTTAGGCTATATACCGTGTTTCTCATATAAAAAGGCCGGGTCTTATTTTTTTTTTTGAGCCCCGAAAAAATGGCTAGGCCGTCTTTTCGGGGGTGACTTAATTCCCCCTCCTTGCATCTTCGGGCGGGCGGGCAGCGACGGCTTGGATGTTGACCTCGGTGTTGGTGGGGCACTTTGTATCGGGGTCAACGCAGGCAGCACCATATCCGGGTGTGCAACAAAAGTACTTCCTAACGGCAAGCCCCCCCGCCATTTCCCCCCATTTCGCATGTTTTAATATAGGCCTTAATATGGGGGGAGGGGCTTAATTTCATTTCATGCCTGTAAAACATGCTGGGACTTCCTATTGGGGGAGGCCGTATTGTTGGAGAAACAGGGTAGATATCCTCGCTTAATAACCACAATTGTCCCAATTGTGGTCTTTAAATGAGGACTACCTATATAGTCTAAGTCATAACATGCTCTCTAAGTTCTAACGTGCTCTGTGTTTCCTGACCTGGCTTACCTCAAGGGACTGATAACAGCCAAGAACAATGCATAATTGTTAAAAGGAACATCTAAACATCTAAAAGGAAGGTGATAGCAGTGTCCTGATATCTCAGGGGTTGCCACAAAGAAGAGGGGAGTCAAACTATTCTCCAAAGCACCTGAAGGCAGAACAAGAAGCAATGGGTGGAAACTAATCAAGGAGAGAAGCAACCTAGAACTAAGGAGAAATTTCCTGACAGAACAATTAATCTGTGGAACAACTTGCCCCCAGAAGTTGTGAATTCTCCAACACTGGAAGTTTTTAAAAAGATGTTGGATAACCATTTGTCTGAAATGGTGTAGGGTTTCCTGCTTAGACGGGGTTGGACTAGAGGACCTCCAAGGTCCCTTCCAACTCTGTTATTCTATTCTATTCTATCTTTGGGGAGGTATCGAAAAAATCAAGATGGTAGCCAAAACTGATTGAAACCCATCCTTCTTTTTATAGTGGTTGAACCTACCAGCTTGACTTTTTTGACTCCTCCCCTGATCTTTAACGCAAAGAGAATGATATCAAGTCCTATTACAAGTAGTCCTCAACTTACAACAGTCCATTTAGTGACTAAAGTTACAATGTCACTGAAAAAAAGTAACTTATGACCATTCTTCACACTTATGACCACTGCAGTATCCCCATAGTCACATGATCAAAATTCAGATGCTTTGACAACTTATATTTATTTATTTTTATAAAGAATTTTTATTTTTAAAAACAAACATACACATACAAAACATAAAAACATAAAACCATCTTCCATTTTATATACATACAGTGTGTCAGTTGATTGCAAATCTTCTGTGCTATCCTTTTGTAGTCATTTACTCACAATTTATATCAGTTTTCACATTGTTGAACTAACATATGCTTATATATTTATCAGTTATTAATCATCCATGACTAAACTATTTATTCCATCATTTTATACAAGATGTTCCAAGTTTTATCGTAAAATTTGTTATACTTTCAACCGGTGGTTATATATGTCTATATTATGTTTTATATCAATCTATTACATTTCTATCACAAAATTATCTAGTCTATTAGATTACCATGCCTTTTTATCCAACCATTGATAAAACAAATCCCATATCATATAAAATGACTGACTGATATTTATGACGGTTGCAGCGTCCTCATGCTCACGTGACCAAGATTTGGATACTTGGCAACTGACTCATATTTATGACGGTTGCAGTGTGCCCAGATCATGTGAACGCGTTTGGCGGCCTTCTGACAAGCAAAGTCAATGGGGAAGCCGAATTCACTTAACAACAATTTGCCTAATTTTGCGACTTTCTGACAAGCAAAGTTAGCGGATAAGCCAGATTCACTTTACAAGTGTGTTACGAACGTGAAAACTGCTGTGATTCAATTAACTGTGGCAAGAAAGATCGTAAAATGGGGCAAAATTCACTGTTTCTGTTGCTTAGCAACAGAAACTTAGGGGTCAATTGTGGTTGTAAATCGAGGCCTAGCTGTATTTACTGTTAAGTAATGCTAACATAATAGCCAATGGGGAAAGCAAAGGTCAGAATCTGAGAAGCTATGACTTCTAGTCTGGCCTTAAAAGCACAAGGGTAGCTGGGTGTCTCTGGGCCAGTCATTTTCTCTCAGGCCTAGGAAGGAGGCAATGGCAAAATAATTTCTGAAAAACCTTGCCAAAAAAACCTGCAGGGACTTCCCCAGATAGTCTTCCTTTTCCTCAACCCTAGCATAACCCAGTACAGGTAGTCCTTGACTTACAACAGTTCATTTCGTGACCGAAGTTACAACGTCCCTAAAAAAAGTTATTTATGACCACTTGTCACACTTATGACCGTTGCAGCATCCTCATGCTCACGCGACCAAGATTGGGACGCGCTTGGCAACTGACTCATATTTATGACGGTTGCAGTGTACCCAGATCATGTGAACGTATTTTGTGACCTTCTGACAAGCAAAGTCAATGGGGAAGCCAGATTCACTGAACAACCGGGTTATTAACAACAAATGCAATGTTTCACTTAACGACTGTGGCCAGAAAAGTCGTAAAACGGGGTGAAACTCACTTCACAAACATCTCACATAGCAACATAAATGTTGGGCTCAATTATGGTCATAATTTGAGGACCACCTGTATAACAACATTATTGTAAATGTTATTCTTTGCAGATTGACAAGAAAATTGTCAGAACTGAAATTGGAGTTTTGCTGAGGCTCTCCCATCCAAATATTGTAAGTAACCGTTCTCTGTAGTATTTAAAATGGTTAGCTTGCATTGGTAATCACATTTGGTTTGCTTTTGTGACACATTGAGGTTTTTTCCCCCCATATCCTGATTTCCTGTTGCCGAGCGTCCAAAATACAGTTATGTGACTGTTGGAAAGTCCAGCTGTGAGAACTTCAAATCTGGGCCATAAGTAACCCTGGGGAGGTCCGTCACAACTCTGAACGGTCACTAAGCTGTAGTCCCAACAGTTGCTTTATTCTTTCCTCACAGAGAGCTGCTTCAGCCACTGTCTCTTTTTGGGTTCAGCCACTGTCTCTTTTTGGGTTTAGATAACATTTATTGTCATGTTTTCCTGTGGGCACACTGGCACACATTAAAAATGAAATTCTGTTACCTGCTTTCAAAAGTGTATACATACATAGCACACATATGCACATACTATATACATACATACATATACAGACCCATACATATAAATACATGCAGGAGTGGGATCCGACTGGTGTAACTACCGGTTTGGTGGCTATGTGTCGCGCGCACATGTGTGCTTCGCACGCATGTGCGCCAGATGAGTGTGTGCAATTAACAAACTGCTGAGCTACCCGGACAGCTGAGCAGCGCTGCGCGTGGGTGCGCAGCATTTAAAAAAGCACTTTTCCCCTGCTTTTTCAACCACTGCTGTGCCGCGCAAAGCAACTGAGGTTGAAAAAGCAGGAAATAAAGGACAAGTAAGATCCTGGGCGGGCGGGTGGGCCAAAACAGCAGCAAACACAGAACTGGTTTTGTGTCTGCTGCTCTTCAGAGCTATTGGTTCTACAGAGCCTGACAGAACCAGTAGAATCCCACCCCTGAATACATGTATACATACATACATACATACATACATACATACATACGTAATATAATGTATATATTAATCACTGTCCATCTTTTACACCACTTCCAGCTCTAAAGTACAATATTCCACTTCAGTCCAAGAGACCATAACCTTCCTATATTATGGCTTTATTAAATTGGCATTTCTATTATCAATTCCCTTCTTAATTATTCCAAACATGGAATCCTTTTTAATACATTGCAAGCCACCCAGAGTCACATGACAGCAAGATGGGCAGCAAATAAATTTAATCAATAAATAAAATATAGCTGTTGCATTCTGAATTTTCATTTAGATGTCCACTATAACACCAAGATCATGATCACTCTGTCTGCTGTCTGTCTGTCTATCTATCTGTCTGTCTGTCTGTCTGTCTGTCTGTCTGTCTGTCTGTCTGTCTGTCTGTCTGTCTATCGGTCTATCGGTCTATCTATCTATCTATCTATCTATCTATCTATCTATCTATCTATCTATCTATCTATCTATCTATCTTCTATCCATATATTAATGTATCATCAGATAGATATATCATCTATTTTTCTAACAATCATTTATTTTCTATCATCTTTTTAATCATCTCTCTCTCTCTCTCTCTCCCTCTTCTTTAGCAAAATGATTGATTCTATGCAGGGCCCCTGAGAATATACCAAACACTATGAATTTCTTTCTCCTACAATAGTTTCCAATCTACCGTAGTTTCTTGCACGAACAATAAAATCTCAGCTTTTCTTTGTTTTTTGTTTTTAAAATCAAGGTTGTTTTTTTCTTCTCTGTACAAATTTCTTGGTTTGTTTAAAGTTCCATTAAAAAAAAGAGAGAAGATGAGAACTTTCATTTCATTGTTTTTCCTTGCGACGTGTAATTTTCCCTTCTGCTGCCAGTGTTCAGCTGATAGGAAGTGATAATAGGATTGCAAACTTTTGAAGTTAATAAGAAAAAGATTGCAGGGCCACGTATTAGAAGGAAACATTAAGCCTCTTCCTGGTGTGACTGGTATTGTAGGATCACTGAATGAAGCACCATGAGCTGGGAAAGTAATGATTAAAGTGGTATGAAATTCACAGTGTCACTAACATCTTAAGAAACTATTATGGAACAATTTTCTGGGAGGGAGGTAGGGTTAGCCAGAAAGAAAAAAATTGAAAGGTGGTTGCAAATATTTCCCTCTCCCTAATAGGCTGTGGGTGTTAGCTTCATTGTATTGTCATAAAGAATACAAAAAGCTGTGATTTTAGGTTGCCTGGACAGCTGGGAATCTTTCAATAATCTTGTGATTTACTTCCTTTGTTGCTAAGCCGAAGCCTCAAAAAAATTAAACCTTTTTGACGTCTGTTTAGTATATTTAGGTCAACTGTATGATATTCGTGTACTTTATATTTATAATAAATATAAAAATGTATGACATATTTACTGGCTAAAAACTCATCAAACTTGCTTGCAGGCAACATTTTTAAAAAATGGTTTATGCCTTCCATTGATTTTTGGGTTGCAGTTATGCAGCGCGTATAGTGCTTCCTAGAAGCTGTGTGTATGGCTGTTGGTTTCAATTGTACTGCAGAGGTGGTATTCAGCAGGTTCTGACCAGTTCTGGAGAACCAGTAGTGGAAATTTGGAGTAGTTCGGAGAACCGGCAAATCCCACCTCTGACTATTCTCTGCTTCCCGAGTCCCAGCTGATTGGCTGGGTCTCCTTTGGTTACCCTGCGCAGGAGAACAGAGCTGGAAAGCAGGTGAGTGGGGTGGGGAGGGAATGGGATTTTGCAGTATCCTTCCCCTGCTGTGCCCACAGAACCGGTAGTAAAAAAATTTGAATCCCACCACTGTTGTACTGAGTCTTTTCCCCCCCTCATAATACACTACGTTGTTCTTTCAAACCAACGCCTTGCAATGATCCACAGCTGATGATGGATTACAGGTAGACCTCGACTTAACAACCATAACTGAACCCAAAATTTCTGGTTGCTAAGCAAGGCCGTGACTTCTGCCCCATTTTATGGCCATTTTTTGCCACAGTTGTTAAGTGCAGTTCTTAAGTGAGTCGTGAGGTCATTAAACAAATCCGGCTCCCCACCCCATTGCCTTTGCTTGTCGAAAGCTGGCTGGGAAAGTTACAGATGGTGATCACATGACCCCAGGGAACAACGCAACTGTCATGAATACAGGCCAGTTGTCAAACACCTGAATTTTGATCGCATGACCATGAGGACGCTGCAATGGTCATTATTTTCAGTGCTGTTGTAATTTTGAACAGTCACTAAGCAAATGGTTGTAACTCAAGGTTTAGCTGTCAAGTTGGTGTCGACTCTTAGCATCCACACAGAAATCTCAACCTGGCCCATCACAGCACTCAACATCACTGTAACAGTCCTTCTACTTTGCGGCTTGTCCTCTTTTTCTTCTCTTTCCTTCCAGCTTTCCCAGAATTAGAGCCTCCACTAAGGAGCCGAGCCTTTGCTTAATGCATCCATCTATATATATATAAAAGCGAAATACCATTCATGCATCATCACAAAATCTCCAGAACTGTAAAGCCTACAAATTTGAAATTTGGCATGTTCCTCTTGGCTTCTAGGTGCTTACTAAGAAAGGATTTGTCAAAATGATCATCAGAGTATTAGTATTTCATATATTATTATTAACACGCTCTGATTCTAAGGAGTTCTACTCCCCCTCCCCACCTGAAAAGAAATATGTTCCAAATGCAAAACACAAGCAGAGGAGAGGAGGTTCAGTTTCAGTTTCACAGCACCAAGCAGCTTTAGTACAGAACAGTTGAGCTAAACCATGCCCAGGCTCCTTGCTGTCTCCTTGATCACACAGCAAATACTGTTTCAGTTTCCAAACAGCCCTCAATTCTCTCATATTGACAGGACGCTAGCCAGATAAATACCGATGGAAGCTTGTAGGCTGAGACACAATTTTTCCCCTTATTTTCCTCCCCCAAAACTAAGCCTGATCACATAGTTTCATAGCGAAGCACAGGTATAGAGCTAGTAGTACGATAATTTGGTCATCTGTGCCATGAGTGAGACCTCTGAATTTGTTTGGTTAATGATCCATTTATTTTTAGCCTGTCCATAATAGGCTAAATTCAAAAGCATCAACCCTCTTCCTATTCCACTTCTTCAAAATCCAATTTTTGTTTCCATAATGGGTGACAGTAAATAGTATTGCTTGCTTTGGGTGTTTACAAGTAGTCCTCGGCTTATGACCATTACAGAGCACAGATTTTATGTCATATATATCATGACAGTCATAAGTCAAGTCAGCCATGTTACCAACCTGATTTATATATATATGTGTGTGTGTATGTATGTGTATGCATATGTATGTATGTATGTATGTATACACATACACATATATATACATACCTATACCTATACCTATATCTATACCTACTGCTCAAAAAATAAAGGGAACACTTAAACAACACAATGTAACTCCAAGTCAATCACACTTCTGTGAAATCAAACTGTCCATTTAGGTAGCAACACTGATTGACAATCAATTTCACATGCTGTTGTGCAAATGGAATAAACAACAGGTGGAAAGCATAGGAAGTTACCAAGACATCCCCAATAAAGGAGGGGTTCTGCAGGTGGTGACCACAGACCACTTCTCAGTTCCTATGCTTTCTGGCTGATGGTTTGGTCACTTTTGAATGCTGGCGGTGCTTGCACTCTAGTGGTAGCATGAGACGGAGTCTACAACCCACACAAGTGGCTCAGGTAGTGCAGCTCATCCAGGATGGCACATCAATGCGAGCTGTGGCAAGAAGGTTTGCTGTGTCTGTCAGCGTAGTGTCCAGACCAGGAGACAGGCCAGTACATCAGGAGACATGGAGGAGGCCATAGGAGGGCAACAACCCAGCATCAGGACCACTACCTCCACCTTTGTGCAAGGAGGGACAGGAGGAGCACTGCCAGAGCCCTGCAAAATGACCTCCAGCGGGCCACAAATGTGCATGTGGCTGCTCAAATGGTCAGAAACAGACTCCATGAGGGTGGTATGAGGGCCTGATGTCCACAGGTGGGGGTTGTGCTTACAGCCCAACACCGTGCAGGACGTTTGGCATTTGCCAGAGAACACCAAGATTGGCAAATTCACCACTGGCGCCCTGTGCTCTTCACAGATGAAAGGAGGTTCACACTGAGCACATGTGACAGACGTGACAGGGTCTGGAGACATTGTGGAGAACGTTCTGCTGCCTGCAACATCCTCCAGCATGACCGGTTTGGCAGTGGGTCAGTAATGGTGTGGGGTGGCATTTCTTTAGGGGGCCGCACAGCCCTCCATGTGCTCGCCAGAGGTAGCCTAACTGCCATTAGGTACCGAGATGAGATCCTCAGACCCCTTGTGAGACCATATGCTGGTGCGGTTGGCCCTGGGTTCCTCCTAATGCAAGACAATGCTAGACTTCATGTGGCTGGAGTGTGTCAGCAGTTCCTGCAAGACGAAGGCATTGATGCTATGGACTGGCCCGTCCATTACCCAGACCTGAATCCAGTTGAGCACATCTGGGACATCATGTCTCGCTCCATCCACCAACGCCACGTTGCACCACAGACTGTCCAGGAGTTGGGGGATGCTTTAGTCCAGGTATGGGAGGAGATCCCTCAGGAGACCGTCCACCACCTCATCAGGAGCATACAGGCCTGTGGAGGCCACATACACTAGTGAGACTCATTTTGACTTGTTTTAAGGACATTACATCAAAGTTGGATCAGCCTGTAGTGTTTTTTTCCACTTTAATTTTGAGTATAACTCCTTGCCATCTTCAGGCTGGTGCTTTCGGCTTCGTGCTTGTGCGAGCAAAGCGTGATCGGAGCTGCCATCTCCCTGTATATACTGATGGGGAGATTGACCGTGTTGTCATTTCTTGATTGGTTGATGGAGTTGATGTTTGCAGATTGGCTGGCTTTTTCATAAGAACATGTGTGGCTCAGGTATTGGCTGGGTGTCTATCAGCCTCCTGTGTTGTAACGACCTGGGTAATGGGCTGTTTGATGACCTTCTGAGTTCTATTGTTTTGACATCCTGGGTCTTGTGCTGTAATCTCCTGGGTCGTTGGCTGTGTTGCAACATCCTGAGGTTTTGTGGTGTAACCTCCTGAGTTCTGTGATGTGATATCCTGAGCAGGTGGCTGTGATGTGACGTTCCAGGTTTTGGTTTGGCTCCGAGTTTGAGGCCTGGATATGTGTCCATGGCGTGTGTCTGTTTGCTTGGTTTGGGGGTCAGGGTATGTGGCAACTGGTGATGCAGCCATGGTCTGGTTTCTGGACGGTGGTTGTCTTTCATCTATGGGATGGGTTTAGGTTTGAGTCTGGTGAGGGAGAATGGTGGTGGTGTCATGTGTTTTTTGGGTCCGGTGTTGGTTTTCGTGGCTGGGACTCGTTTGTTGATAAGGGCTAGTTTCCAGATGTCTGGTAGGCGGGAGGCATCGTCCCATTTATTCATGTTATGGGGGTGTTTCTCTATTTCGATGGCTTCCCTGATTATTCTCTTGTTGAAGTGTTCAGTATTGGAGATTAATTTGGTTCCCTCAAAATTAATTCCATGTCCTGTGGCTTTAAGGTGCTGGAAAAGGGAGGAAGTATTTTCTTCTTTTCTGACGTCGTTCTTGTGTTCTGCAATGCGTGCATTTATTCTCCTGTTGGTTTGTCCAATGTATGTGGCTGGGCAATTGTTGCATGGTATTTCATAAACTCCTTGGTTTTCTAGCTGGATCTTGTCTTTGGGGTTTCTTAGGATGTTGGCTATTTTTTGGTCAGTGCCGAAGGCTGTCCTGATATTGTGTTTGAGGAGAATTTTGCTGACTTTATCTGTGGTGCCCTTAATGTAGGGGAGGAGGGCGATACCATTGTCCTGTTCTGTGTCTCGGTTTCTAGGGTGTGTCTCCCTTAGGATTAGGTTGGTAATTGTGCTTCTTTGGAATCTGTTGGAAATTAATACGTTAGTGAGGGTGTGTAATTCTGTTCTCAGGTGGTCTTTGTCAGCTAGGCGTTTGGTTCTGAAGATGAGGGTCTTGGCTACGGAGTTGATCTGTGCAGGGTGGTGATGGGATTGTGCGTTTAAGTAGCGGTTGGTGTGTGTTTTCTTCCGGTGGATGGTATATCCTAGGGAGCCATTGGGTTTTTTGTAAATTAGGAAGGGAAACAGAAGCCAACAACCAACTTCCAACAAAGGTCATTTCGTGCATGCAGTGATCATAAAGCAAACACAACAGTCATTAAGCAAATATCGTGGTCTCCCATATAATCACTCTCCTAAACAGATAATTCCCATAGCACTCTCTTATGTCTAAGGATATCTAAGCATGTAATAGGACTGTACTACTATTACCCTTCTCATCTTTCCTATTATCTACTCCTGTTTGTATCTTATGATTTATTATTTTGTTGCTTATATGTACACTGAGAGTTTATGTACTGGAGACAAATTCCTTGTGTGTCCAATCATACTTGGCCAATAAAGAACTATTCCATTCCGTTCCATTCCATTCCATTCTATTCTATTCCATTCCAAACACATTATCAGAAATTGACTTGATTGCCAAAAACCCAAAGTGAGATCTCTTGATTGCAGGGGGGCAACCATCGAACTTTGAATCTGGGTCATAAGTACATTTTTGAGGAGTATGTTGTAACCTTAAATGGTTGCTAAGTAAATTGTTGTATGTCGAGGACTACCTGTATATAAAACCTTCCTGGGCTGTATATAGACCTTCACTTAGTTTTCCACAATGCCTTTAACTTTATTTCTTGCAGTGTCTCTTACACACCATTGTTCTGGGTTAGAGCAGAAATTCCACTGAAGGACATATTATTTGTGGTCTCCTAATAGAAAGACACAGCTGGTAATTCAGTTTGGACTTTTTAATATAAATTAGCAGTTTCTTTAAAAAAAATCAAATCAGAACAGCTTATGTGTCTGACTCATTATTGGTGAGAAAATTATGCAATTTGCATCTGAATGAAAACTGATCTAATATCAGCTTTTTGCAGCAAAATTCCCAAAATAAAACTGAATCATCATTTTAAATTCCCAGCTCTCCAAATGTGCCAGGTTAAAAAGAACATTTGAGAAAAAAGTGGGGGGAAAACTGTTAGGGAAAATTGTTTGCAAAAGAGAAAAAAAGGCAAACAAAATGTGTATAAAGCTAATAGAACAAAACAGAATAGAATTCTTTATTGGCCAAGTGTGATTGGACACACAAGGAGTTTGTCCCCAGTGCATAAGCTCTCAGTGTACACACAAGCAACAAGTGATAAATCATGATTATAATCATAAAAATACATCTTATCTTATATTTAGAGAAAGTGTACTACATATAGCCCTTCACTTACAACCATTTTAGTGACTGATTGAAATACCATGGCACTGAAAAAAGTGACGTATGACCAATCCTCGTACTTATGACTGTCACAGCATCTTCACAGTCACATGATCAAACTTTGTGTGCTTGGCAATTGGCATGCATTTATTCCTGAGGTCATGAAATTGCTATTTACAATCTTCCCAGCAGGCTTCCAACAAGCAAGGCCAATGGGGAAAGCTGCATTTGCTTAACAATTCCATGTTTCACTTAACAACTGCAGTGATTCACTTAACATCCATGCCCAAAAAGCAGGTGCAACTCACTTAACAACCAACTTGCTTAACAATAGAAAATGTGGTCCCCATTGTGATTATTAAGTTGAGGCTGACCTGTACTATGGATAGAGATTTTATTTTAATGTGGTTTTGAAAATATTTTTAATTTCAACCCAAAGGTCACAATGAACTTGCAAAATTGATAAACCTCAATTTGCCAACCTCTAATGTGGACACATATAAAGTCATAAAATCAAGCAGATTGAAGTTTCTTTCCACATGATATCTTTGAATGGACAGTTGTCAGTGGTGTCTGGGCATGCAAAAGTGTAAATATTCAGAATTTCCATTGCTTTTTCCTCATTTCTGCAAAGCTTTTAGATCAAAGTTATTCATCCTTCTTTATTTCTTCCCACTTGCTTTTAGATCAAACTCAAAGACATCTTCGAAACCCCCACAGAGATCACGCTGATCCTTGAGTTGGTGACTGGTGGTGAGCTGTTTGACAGGTAACACAGGAGAAACCTTGGCTTAATTGGCAGATTCTTAATTAAGGATGACTAATTGAACAAAGAAAAGGAGAGTAATTTGTTACCATGGGGAAAAGATGTGTGGGACGCAGGAAAGGTGCTTGGTTTAATTCACAACCAATCTCTAAACTCCAATTCCCTTAGCTTGCCTTCTACCCTGTTGCTTTCTGGCTTCAGCTCTTGCTGAAAATGGAGATAATTTATTTATTTTTTATATAGAATTGATGGACATAAATACGCCTGCACCAGCCAGGCTTCCTTGATTGACCTTTGTTTAAGATTTTTTTTTTAAGTTTTTTTACCTACAGAGCTAAGGGGGAAATGACCAGTTGCAAATGGAAATGAGTAATTCCAACATTGTGAGTGTTTTCAAATAGCTTGTAGCATCACCTACAACCTAAAGTCCTTCTTGGAAAATAAATATGATGGGTGGCCATGACCCATTGGGATGTGGAATTAATCATGATGTTTGAGAATGGCCATTGCAAGCCAGACATGAAATGAAAATATGAGATGGATGGCAGCAAGAGGACTAGAATTAGCCACTGATGTCAAGGAAAAAAAGCCAAGTCACTGAGTAATTCCATAAGAAGCCAGATAAATTTCCATGAATATCTACTCATTAGTAGAGATTAAGAGTAACCAACAATAGCAATCACGAGGATATGTGTTAAGAAAGTTTTTTCCCCCCTTCATGCCTGGTTTATTTCGTTGTTCTCAGGTTCTGAATACAATGACAATAAATTTATCTTATCTTTTGGCTGATTTTGAAAAGCTAATCGGGATCAAGCCTGGTTAGTTGTGGATAGAGACCACCAGGAAATCAGGGCTCTAGGGAATTTGAAAAAAATATCCTGCAAAGCAAATGTTGCCTCTCTCTTCCAAATAAATTCCGTCCCTCTTGTTTTTTGTGAATATTTAACTGGGGGGACAGCATAAAAAAATCAAGCCAAAGCCCCCATCCTCTTTTTAAATGTATGATGCTGTTAGCCCTTTGAGGAAGTGGTAGTCCAGACAAGAAGCACAACAATAAATATCAACTCTACCTTTATTGTAAGGTTGTGTTAATAGAATCTTGCAAATCTAAAAATATTTCTCCCTTCCTTTTCTTTTACTCCCCCCCCCCCAAAAAAACAACAGAAGGGTCCTTTCTGTGAAGCTTTCCATGCCCTTCCTCTATCTGTGGGCTGAGATATCTTTGCTATGTTGATTATCTAGGCTGCAGCTCTTTCTTCTCTCTCCCAATGCCTTTTCCTTCTCTCTCCCAATGCCTTTCCCCTCTGTCTCACAATGCCTTTTGCCCCTAAGACTTTCCCTTCTGTCCCCCAAGGCCTTTTCCTTCTGACCCAATATCTTCCTTTCTGTCTCCCATGGTTTTCTCTTCTGTCTCCCAAGGCCTTTTCCTTCTGCCCCTAATACTTTTCCTTCTGTCTCTCAAGGCCTTTTCCTTCTTTCCCCAAGACCTTCCCTTCTGTCTCCCAAGGCCTTTTCCTTCTTTCCCCAAGACCTTCCCTTCTGTCTCCCAAGGCCTTTTTCTTCTGCTCCCAAGATCTTCCCTTCTGTCTCCCAAGGTTTTCCCTGCCATTTCCCAAGGCCTATGGAGGTTCTCCCTCATACAGGAAGAATAAGAAATAAAGAGAATCACTTCTTTCAAAATGTTGTTCATTGGCATTTTTTTTAAAAAAAGACTTGAATTGAACAGATTGCTCTATTAAACTATGCAGTCCTGGGACAGAGAATCAGGGAGGAGGCAATGTGTGAATGGTTGCCTAGCAACCCCTGTGGTTCTCCCTTTTCCATCCACCAGGAAGAGGAGTGCGCTGGTTGCCTAGCAACCAGCCATTCCTGCCCTCTCTGCTGCAAAGCTTCCCAGCCTCCTCCTCCTCCTCATATCACACATTAAAGCAGCAGAAAAGAAACTAGTACACCCACAGTCTTACTTATTTTTAAGTATTCCCCCCCCCCCAGCAGATTTACAGGCTGGCAACAAGGCTGGCTGTGCAGAGTGAAGGCATATATATACTGTATATTAAAAACAAAAAACCTGAATGCTGTTTCTTCTCTGCAGGATTGTGGAGAGGGGATTTTACAGCGAAAGGGATGCAGCCCACGTGGTGAAACAGATCCTGGAAGCTGTCTCCGTAAGCCATTTGAATGTTTCCTTTCTTTTTCTGGATTCCGTGTCCTTGCATCTGTTTTGGAGGGTAGAATTCTGGTTGCCAAGGAAACAGAAATATAAATTTTGCCACCTTTCAAAGGCCCCCTTTCTGTTAACTGGAATTTCGTAGGCAGGCACACAATCGAGGTCTCTGCTTTTCATGGATCTATGCAAGAGTGCCACTCGGATGGTGGGAGGTTTGTTGGTGTGTACTTAATTTTTTTTTTTGAAGTTATGACTTCATTTTTTCCAATATTCAATTGATATTATCTTTGAAAGCTCCCCTTTTCAGAGCTCTGAAACCAGCAACTTGTGGACACCAGCAGTTTCCCTACGTTGGTAGTAATAATAATAAACAGCGGACATTCCACTAGCTGGGGATAGAATAGAGGATAGCAGAATAGAGGAGAAAGAACTGGAGAAAAATCACAAAATATAAAGACTTGCAAAGAAAAGTAGAACAACTGGGGCAAAAGAAAACAATAATAGCCCCAATAATTGGCGCCGAAAGAAAGGGAGAGATACAGAGAAAAAGGAAGTAAAGATGAAAAAGGCAGCTGGGAATCCTCTATATCAGTGTTTCTCAGCCTCCGGGGTGGGGTATTCTGGGAGTTGAAGTCCACACATCTTAAACTTGCTGATGTTAAGAAATGCTGTTTTGCATGAGGTAGAATACAGTTTCTGTGAATCCCAGTTTGCAGCGGTCAGGGATCGTGAAAATCATCTGTTTATCCAACTGTCCTCTAGTCAAAATATCTAAAATTATTGACATTCTATTCATAGAGTATAGACTGATGTACACAATATTTTTATTGTAGTTGCACAGGGCTGATTGAGAGAATAGGATCTCAGTATGCAGGGGTGAATATTTTCTTCCCTCAGACAACCAGCTATCTCTTCAATAATTAGAAATGAAGAATAAATTTCCCACCAAATTGACTCCCTCTTCTGTCAAATCCTGGAACTTTCTGTGACCCCATTACAAGTAGTCCTCGTTTTACAAACGCTCATTTAGTGACCGTTCAAAGTTACCATGGCTCTGAAAAAAGAGATTTATGACCTTGTCTCAAAAAGTAACAACGCTCTGTGACGGCATTCTGGACACATGACCACAGAAATGTCTTCGGACAGCGATGGCTCAGTGGCCTTGAAAAGGACATGAGCACTGCCCCCTAAAGTCCATAACGACTAGCGGAGCAAAATCCGCCGAGATTTTTCCTCACACTTATGACCGTCGCAGCATTCCCATACATGATCAAAATTTGAGTGCTTGGCATCCAGCATGGTTGCAGCATCCCGGGGTCATGTGATTGCCATTTGTGACCTTCCCAGCCAGCTTATGAAAGGTAAAGTCAATGGGAAAAGCTGGATTCACTTAATGACCTCACGATTCACTTAACAACTACAGGAATGTGCTTAACAAGTGTGGCAAAAAAGGTCATAAAAATTGGGCACAATTCACTTAGTAACCACTCTGCTTTACTGATTAGATTGATAGATCTTTATAGAAATGGCTAGTTGATATTATCGTGAAAAAACAAGTTGCGGTTTGATGTTAATGTTTTATTTTACTGCAAAAGAAGGAGTCGGAGGTCAATGCTTCTTTTTCTTTTTCTCAACCCTTCCTCACTTCTCCTTCCCCTCACTGTTTTCCTATTTACTTTTCTATTTTGTATCTTGTCTTATCCTATAACTCAATAAAAGGTTAAATGGAAGAAGCACTCTGCTCAATAAAGGAAGTTCTGATCCCAATTGTGGTTTGTAAGTTGAGAACTATCTGTAAATAGTTTTGCTCCGAGTTAAAGCTAGCGCACCCAATCTAGGAGAATACTTGGCTGTATAATTTCCCCTGGGATTTGGTTGCGACTGAGTGCTGTCTTGGAAAATTACTATGGGTGATTTCCAATTTAGTTTTCTCCCAGCACACACCCAGTCGATCTCTGCGTTCAGATCACAATGAGCACATGCGTGCTCAGTTCAGCGAGCCAAAATAGACCTTGAGGGTTATTTATAAAACATCAGCAAAGATTTTTTTTAAAATTAACTGGCAAAACAGGATAAAATGCAGGCAAATCAGTGAGCATGAGAGAGAGAGAGAGAGAGACGAACAAGAATTGACCTCAAAATAAATTGAAATTTCCTGAGCCAGTGATAATAGTCCTGAGGGTAATTAACGTGGAGAGTAACAGAGTGCCCTATGGCTATTTCAGCCCTAATTATGTATATCACTGCAGTAGAATCAAGATGGAAAGTAGGACATCAGGTGATCCTTTCTCTATTTTGCACCATCAAAGAAACTATTTGATGGACTGCAGTGATAGATCCAACATGCCAAAGGCAAACTCCTTCTAGGCTAAAGAACTCGAGGGAGAAATTGGAACAGATAAGACAGCACTAGAACAGATTCAAAACCGCACTAAACCATTTATTGGGATTAACTTGATTTAAAAAAATCATGATTTACAAGTACAGAGAGTCCTCGACTTACAACAGTTCATTTAGTGGCTGTTCAAAGTTACAAGGGCACTGAAAAAAGTGAGTTATGACCACTTTTCACACTTACGACCATTGCAGCATCCCCCTGGTCACATGATCAAAATTCAGGGGCTTGGCCACTGGCTCGTATTTATGATGGTTGCAGTGTCCCTGGGGTCACGTGATCACCTTCTGCCAAGCAAAGTCAATGGGGAATCCAGATTCACTTAACAACCATGTTACTAATTTAATAAATGCAATGTTTCACTTAACAACTGTGGCAAGAAAAATCTTAAAAGGGGGCAAATTCAGTTAACAAATGTTTTACTTAGGGCTCAATTGAGTTCGCAACTTGAAGAGTACCTGTAATCCTCCAGTTATAACCAGGCGCTTAGTGACTGCTTGATATTGTAATAGAATAGATCCGTGGTGGCAAACCTATGGCACGCGTGCCAGAGGTGACATACAGAGCCCTCTCTGTGGGCACGCACACCATTGCCAACTGCTTTTCTGGTTTCTGGCATGCCAGGGAACTGGTCTTTGCGGGCGCCAGAGCACTGGAAAATGCCCCCCAAAACAGGCTATTTTGGGGCCATTTGGGGGCCTTTTTCAGGCCATTTTTCGAGCCTTTTTCAGGGCCCTTTTCTGGGCCATTTCTGGACCAAAAACAACCTAACCCCCCCCCCCCTGAAAAACAGCTCCCAAACAGCCCAAAACCTCCCTAAAACACGGCCTGAAAATGGCCCAAAAACGGCCCAAAGAAAGGTCTGAAAACGGCCACAAAATGGTGCTCCACCACCCGCACATTAATATGTGTTCTGGTTTGGGCACTTGGTGCTGAAGTTTCACCATCACTGGAATAGATCATTACAACTTATACTTAGTTCTGATGGCCAGGGCCCCACCTCCACAGTCTCATGACCGTATTTTAGATGCCCACCAACCGTTCTGCATTTACAGCCCACAGTCAAATGACCACAATTTGCAGTGTTTTTGCCAAATACAGGCATTTGTGTCTTGTTTTTCACATAACACCAGCGATCAATGTGCTTGCTTGACGTCTGCTTTACAGGTGCTGCAAAAAAAGTTGTAAAATCATGTTGGTGATATGGGGTGACCCACTTTCCAATTGTCATGATGTATGACCCTTATGGGCAGCCTCCATTACAGTCATAAATCAAGGATTACCAGTACAGTATTAAGTCTAATTACATCAAGTAGTCCTCGACTTATGACCACAGTTTAGCCCAACATTTCTGTTGCTAATCGAGACAGTAGTTAAGTGAGTTTAGTCCCATTTTATTTATTTATTTATTTATTTAGGAGATTTATATTGCTGCCTATTCGCACATGGCGACTCAAGGCAGCTTACAAAAATATGAAAACATCATATATAAAAACAATAAAACTAATAAAAGAATAATATATAATAAAATAATAAAATAAAATAACCCCCCTGCCCCAGCGACAACACATCATACGAGCCATTTAATGTGCTCCATCCCGCTCCAGGTCTTCATTTTACAGCTCTTCTTGCCACAGTTGTTAAGTGAATCACTCAGTTGTTAACTTAGTAACATGGTTGTTAAGTAAATCTGGCTTCCTCAGTGACTCTGCTTGTCATAAAGTTGCAAAAGGTGATCATTGCAATACACTGCAACCAGGGGAGGGATTCTACCAGTTCGCATCTATTCGCTAGAACCGGTTGTTAACATTCTAAGCAGTTCGGAGAACTGGTTGTTAGAAGTAATTACTGGCCTAAACCTGTAAGGAAGGCAGGAAGGAAACATTCTGGTGTTGCTTACAGAAACTACCTTTCCGTTATCCCTTATTACATTCTTGGCAGGACTAGACTTCCTGTCTCAGGAACTTCTCTGGAGTTTTTTTTCCCCTCCTTTGCTGGTACTTTGCTTGTGTGGAGTGACCATTCAAAGTTACAATGGCACTGAAAAAAGTGACTTATGACAATTTTTCACACTTACGACTGTTGCAACATACCCACAGTCATGAGAGGCCAGGCAAGGAGATGCGTGCCTTGATGTGAGTGATATTGAGTTGGCCACACCCAGCCAATAACATGACCACCAAGCCATGTCCACCCAGTCACATGACCACCAAGCCACACCCACCACCTAAGCCATGCCCACAGAACCGGTTGTTAAAAAATTTGAATCCCACCCCTGACTGCAACTGACATAAATACAGCATTAAATTTTGATCCTGCGACCGTGGGGATGCTGCAATAATTGTGAGCATGAAAAAAAGTCACAAGTCCCTTTTGTTCAATGGCATTATAACGTTGAATGGTCACTAAATGAATGGTTGTAAGTCAAGGACTATCTATAAGTTGTTTAATTTGACAAACAGATTAACCAAGCAAGTTTATTTATTTTATTTTATTTATCTAGTTTGTCAAGCATGTATGAGAAAACAAGTATAAGCATGAACATAACATATAAACATATAAGTATAAACATATAAGTTATTGCTCGTTCAGCCTGTTGTCTGAAAGTCCTTGAGCTTTGTGAATGTGGAAGCTGCTAGCAACTGGAGGTTGGAGAGAATAATTCACAAGTGGAGAGAAGGTGGCTGGTTTCACCTTGCAAATCATACATTAATCTTGGTTTGCAGTGACACCCCCTTAAGGGACATTCTTACTCGCTCTTAAGGTGTAATTCTATTCAGCACGAGTTTCATAAATAACAATGCCGAATCCTTTGAAATGCAGACAATTCCATATTTGGTATTCAGCCCCCTCCCGCCCGGCCCCTGAGGAATTGCTCCCCGAAGTGAAGCCGTTTAAAAAACAGGACAAGCCAGGAAAGAAATGGCAGCGTGCATCTGGCATTAAGCTCTTTCCTGCGGTCTAAATTTCAGCACAGCATAAAAGAACAAGGAGAAATCCATAACTCTTAGAGGGAATATTAGTAGGCCGCTGTTTCTCGGTACTAAAGGTCAGGGAAGATTGTTTCCAAGGCAACCAGGGGTTTTAAAATATGAGAGAAATTCATATACAAAAGTGGTCCATCATTAGCTTTGTGCAAAAGGGAGAATTTGGCTCCATCACTCTGGGGTATGAAAGAAATGCTATCGAATGGACAGAGATCTTAACAGCTGAGTGAATGAAAAGAACGATTGGGATTTTTTTCAATGCAGGACAGGGGTGTCCAACTTTGGCCACTTTAAGACCTGTGTACTCCAACTCCCAGAATCCCCCAGCCAGCCAAACAACAGTACAGAGCAATGTGCTTTTGCTGTGGTTAAACTCCTGATATAATATTTATTCAGAATTATTTAGAAATAATTCAACAAAGGGTCTCTGCCGTTTTTAAGCAGATGCAGCTTCTTTGCACTTTCTGCCTATCATTGCAATAGTAGAGAATATAATTTGTTCCTATAATTTGTTCTTGTGCCTATACTATAATTTGTTCACAGCACATGAAGAATTGCTATCATTTGATCAGTTTGTGGTTGCTGTGTAATCTGTGAATATATGTGCCTTTATTAATGATTTGGGAGAAAGCAATAAAATAAAAAGAAATTAGCAACTGAAGTAAAAATATTGTGCTTGGGAACTTAGACTTCTATTTAAATATCTTAACAATTCAAAAATAAGGATATAACTACCCCGCATAGAATATAGATAGAGTTAATGCAAACTAATAAATTTAGAACAGAACTAAATAGAACATCGTCAAAGTTGGAAGGGGCCTTGGAGGTCTTCCAGTCCCCTTGTCAAGCAGGAGACTATATATAATAAGATATCAAAAAATGGTACACAAGGCTTGAAAAGCCTCCGTACCTGTAACACCGTGTCAGTTTACATTGGAATGCTACTACAAATAGTTTTTAACTTACGATGATTCATTTAACAACCATTCAAAGTTATGATAGTGCTGAAAAAAAATGTTATGACCGATTCTCACATTTATGACTGCAGCATCCCTGGCAACTGGTATGCATTTATGATGGTTGAAGTGTCCTAGGATCACATGATGGCCATTTACAACTTTCCCAGAGGTTCCTTAGAAGGTTAGTCAATGAGGGGAGCTGGATTCCTTTAATGACTGACCAAAAAAAAGGTAGCAAAATTGGGCCACATTGCTTAGCAACTTAGCAAAGAGAAGTTCTGATCCTGATTTTGGTCATACATTGAGGCCTACCTGTATTACTACATGATATTTTAAACGGTGGTACAGAAATGCCACAAATCAGAAAAAATTGAAATGCCATGAAATGCCACTTACTTTGTCATTTGAGGTAGCTACAGAAAAAACAATTCATTGACTGTACCAAAGGAACCCTTTTTGACAGCATAAGGGACTTTTTACTACAGAAGCGTTGCGTGATTTTCTGTCTTTGTCTCTTTTAGTACCTGCATTCAAATGGAGTTGCCCACCGTGACCTCAAACCAGAAAACCTTCTCTACGCAGATCTCTCCCCCGACGCTCCTCTTAAAATTGGTATGTGTGGGATGAAGTAAACAGAAAATATTATATAGTGAAATTCTTTTAACAGACTTAACGGTGGGAGAGCGGTATCCACTGTTCACAAATATCCACTAGGTGGAAAAATGCACCATTATGGCAATTAACATCAATAGTGTGATTATGTCGTTTTGCAGGCGTTGCAAGCTATGTCCTTTCCGTCAATTCACGTCATTTGACGTAAACTAATATGACGGATATAATTCCTCTTAAAAATTTGATCCAAAGCAGGGGGGAAAAAAGAATTTATGATACATTTTATAAGATGTTATCTAATGTCACATTTGTATAAATTTACATGGTTTGCATTATAATGTCGTTATGCAGCTTACACAAATGATAGGATTTTGAAATTAAATAGATGTTTGGGAGAAATGGGTCTTCTTTCCCTCAGATTATACCTTAAATTAAGGGTTGACTAACTTAACAGCGCACACTCAGAACTACAGTGACTTATCAGAGTTTATTTATTGACTGTTCAAAGTTACAACATCACTGAAAGAGTGACTTATGACTGCTGTTCATACTTACAGTTACAGGATCCCCCGGGGTCACGTAATCAAAATTCAGATGCTTGGCAACTGACTGATACTTATGACGTTGGCAGTGTCATGTGTGACCTCCTTTTGCAACCTTCTGACACGCAAAGTTAGTGGTGAAGCCAGATTCACTTAACAACCATGTTACTAATTTAACAAGTGCAGTGACTCACTTAACAAATGTCTCACTTAGCAACAGAAATTTGAGGCTCAATTGTGGTCAAAAGTCAAGGACTACCTGTATTAGAATTACTTTTTTAACAATATTTTCTGCACTAAGCAGAGTGACACAGAATTCTTTCCTTACAGATAATTTTGTCTATTACTAGAGCCCAGAACAGAATATCATAAGATGCTGCATGATTCTGTTAATTACTATGGTTTTAATATTCATGAGTAATTACTCTAGTGAGGACCAGAGGGCCAAACCCCAAATGACTCTCAAGGGGTGGGAGGTGGCTTATGAAGCAATCCTAATTGATCTAAAATTCATCCCACAAAGAATAAATATCTGTGGGGTCTTTGGTGCTCTCTCAGCTTGGTGGCTTTCTTGCAGACATTTCATTACTCAGTTAGGTAACATCAGTAGCACTGATGATGTTACCTAGCTGGGTAATGAAACATCTGCAAGAAAGCAATTAAACTTAGAGAGCAATGAAAGAGAGCATGAAGGACTCCATAACTGAATCCTGAACTACAAATATTCTCTTTTCTTAGAGATCCAGATTCTTATTTGGTTGGTTTTCTTATGCTGAAGACATTACCTAGTCATTCACTGGGTAATGCACTGTGAAAAACATCAACCAAGCTAAGAGAGCATCAAGGACTCCACAGTTCAACCCTGGGCTACTATCTGTGGCCACAATTGGAATCAGAATTTCTGTTCCTTAGCCAGGAGATTTCGTTAGTGACATTTGATTTTAATGACTGTTTTGCCAGGGTTGTTAAGCAAACCACTGAAGATATTAAATAAATCACATGGTCATTAAGCAAATCTGGCTTCTCCCATTCGCTTCCCTTGTTGGAAGCCCCCTGGGAAGTTTGCAAATGGTTGACTATAGATCTCAGGATGCTGCAACAGAGTAAATGTATGCTGGTTGCAGACTTGATGCTGTGATGCTTATAGTGTAAGGTCCAGTCATAAATCACTTTTTTCAGTGCCCTTCAACATCCAAGTGAACAGAGATTAATACCAAGATTAACAACAGAGCAACAATCAAGAAATAAACAGGACCCCAGTCGAGGAACTGCCAAACAAGCCAACAATAAACAGCCCAACCAAAGAACCTCCAGCCCTACTCCCACCAACCCTGACAGGACAAGCCTCTAGAATATAAAATATGAGCACACCCCACTCCTTGAAATCACTGATGATGTTACCCAGCTTGGTATTGAAACATCTGCAAGAAAACAACCAAGCTCAGACAGCACCAAGGATCACATAGTTTAATCCTGATCTACAAAGATTCTCTCTTACACACAGCAATCTTTGTTTTCTCCCAGGTGATTTCGGTTTATCTAAAATCGTGGATGAGCAGGATACAATGAAAACTGTATGTGGCACACCAGGATACTGTGGTGAGTATGTGATGGAGAGCAATGGGGAACTCTATCCAGGTTAAGGAGGTACTGGTGCAAGAGAAAGGGAAGTACTCTGGACCCTATTTCTAAGAAGAAAGTGCATAGCTTTATAACAAATTGTGCTCTTTAAGAAAGGATCTTTTGCAGGCGTACTATATCTGGGATGTAAAAATCCAGATGTCCACTAGATGCCACAAAATATCAGACTTTCTTCCTCTCTACTGCTACAGTGGTCATGTGAAGATTTGCAACTCAGATCTGATGGTTTTTTTCAGCTTAGTAACCAGTGTTATTCACTCCTAAAAATTGTTTCTTGCCACTGTTGTCAAACCAGTATGTAAATGATAGGAAGTGTCATCTGATTTAGACATACCGGACATACCAGAAGTGCAGATATGGGCCCGTTTTTCGGCCTCCCGAGGCTGCAGAGGCTTCCCTTGAGCCCCCGGGAGGGCGAAAATGGCCTCCCCCGGACTCGAGTCCCTCCGGAGGCTGAAAACGGGCACTTCCAGTATTTCCAGAAGGCCCGTTTTTTAGCTTCCTGAGGCTGCAGAAGGCTTCCTTCAAGCCTCTGGGAGGGCGAAAACAGGTTCAAACATCAGCTAGGAGGCACCCGCATGTGCAGTGCAGGTAAGCGGATGGGCAGGGGTGTTGTGCACACATGTGCAGGGGGGATAGGGCGCATTGCATTATGGGTGCCGGCGCATGCATGTGCTTTCGGCCACACCACAACAAAAAGGTTTGCCCTCACTGTTCTGTTCTATTCTATTCTATTCTATTCTATTCTATTCTATTCTATTCTATTCTATTGGATAACTGCAAACATTCAGGCAACCACTAGATGGCAACAGAGAGAATTTTATGGAGCTTTTCTACCATCTAGTGGTCATCTGGTTTTAGTATCCTCACTTTACCACCTATTCTGACTCAAATAAAAAGGCTTTTGGGCAGATAATTTGGGCTACAGGTATGTTTAGGCTTTATCCGTTCTGTTTCAAAGGGCCACCAGGGAAGAATGGGCAAACAATAACATGCCACTCTCTTCTCCTTCCTCATGAGTTTGCAAAAGTGGAAGTGATAGCAAGTGTCAGGTTGGAAAACAGCCAAGAAAATTGCCCATCATCCGTGAAGGAGTGTGAGTTTTCACCGTTTATGCTTAGGGGAGTGAGCAGGGAAGAGAGTCATAGCGGGAGGAGGTGGGGGAATGGAAGCCAAGATATGTCTACCAATTCCTCTCTCTCTCTCTTCCTCAATTCTATCTTTTTTTTATTTTTTAAATACCTTCAGCACCCGAAATTCTCCATGGCTCACCATATGGCCCTGAGGTGGATATGTGGTCTGTAGGCGTCATAACGTACATTTTGTGAGTAATGCTAAAATACTTTTAACACAAAACTCCTGTCTGCTGTGATTTGCTCACTCACACTGTTCCTTTTAAGCATGGCCCAGCAAACAAGTATGATGTGAAATATTATGGATTTTGTTTTGTGTTGTTGTTATTGTTTTTGGAGGAGGGGGTTAATTCTCACCCACCCATAATTTCTGCTGTTCTTTGCTTTCAACTTAAAAACAGATGAGATCCTTTCAGCCACCATCTCTTTATCTCCCTTTATCTTCAAACTCTTTATCTCTTGTTTATTTATCTTGTTTATTTATCTCTGCCAAATAAAATCATGAAATTTTTCTGACTTCCCCCATACACACACACACACACACACACACACATACACATACACACACACACTGTCAGGCATGCTGTTTTCTCTTTTATTTGCTTTCGGTGCATTATAAGGAATAGGCAAAAGTATAAGACTGTCAAGAGGGAGGTTGTTTCAGATCACAGGTTGTTCTGGTAAAAAACACCCTTTCCTATTCTTGCCCACAAAACGTCAATCAGAGTACAGGTAATCCTCAACTTATAACTTCCCTCAAAACGACGTTATACAGCACTGCATACCAGAACAACTAGACACAAGGACAGTTTTTCCCCAAAAGCCATCACTCTGCTAATCAAATAATTCCCTCAACACTGTTCAACTATTACAAAGTCTGCACTACTATTACTGTTAATGTTCTCATCACTCCTTATCACCCATCCCCTCCCATTTGTGACTGTATGACTGTAACTTTGTCGCTTGTATTCGTACGATTTATATTGACTATTTCCTAGTATGATTGGATTGCTTATTGTACCCTATGACTATTATTAAGTGTTGTACCTGATGATTCTTGACGAATGTATCTTTTCTTTTTATGTATACTGAGAGTATTGCACCAAGACTAATTCCTTGTGTGTCCAACAGGGGTGGGATGCTACCGGTTCTGCCCAGTTCTAAAGAACCGGTAGCTCTGAAGAGCAGCAGACACCGAACCAGTTTGGTGTTTGCTGCTGTTTTGGCCCACCTGCCCGCCCGGGCTCTTACCTGTCCTTTATTTCCTGCTTTTTCAACCTCAGCTGCTTTGCGCGGCACAGCTGAGGTTGAAAAAGCAGGAAAAAAGAGGCTTTTCAAACATTGTGCACCTGTGCACAGCACTTTTCAGCTGTCCGGGCAGCATAGCTTAAGGTTTTTTTACACGCGTGCATGTGTGCAAAGCACGCATGCACACGTAAAACATAGTCACCGAACTAGTAGTACCACCGGTTGAATCCCACCCTGGTGTCCAACCACACCTGGCCAACAAAGAATTCTATTCTATTCTATTTGTTTAGTGACCATTTAAAGTTACGACACTGAAAAAAGGTGACTTATGACTGTTGCGACCCTTTGGTCACATTATCAAAATTCAGGCACTTGGCAACTGACATGTTCTTACGACAGTTGCAGTATCTCTGAATCGTGTGATCACCATTTGTAACCTTTCCAAGCTGGCTTCTGACCAGCAGTCAATGGAGGAAGCTGGATTAGCTGAACGACTGCATGATTCACTTAACAATTGGAGTGATTCACTTAACAATTGTGGCAGCAAATAAAAAAGGTTGTAAAATGGAACATGACTCGCTTAACTCCTGCCTTGCTGAGCAACAGAAATGTTGGGTTCCGATGTGGTCATAAGTCAAGGACTAACTATACACCACTCTCTTCCTTTAAGCTGCCCTGCACACAGCAAATATGGGCACCACCACCTGCTGGCCGATTGATGATACAATTTTATGCCATACTGTTTTTGCCAGCAGAAAGACTGATGAACAGCCCAGAGCCATGGAAGAACATCCTTGCATCCTAAACTGCTGCACGAGGCTAATAAATCTGTTGCTAACAGGTTTCTAGTTGAACTGTTGTTTCTTTTACCTATAAAACTGCAGTTGGCCCCATTACTCCGATGCCCTAAGGATCACCTCCTTCAGCTAAGAATCAATAGCCCAATGAGAACATTTCCGGAAAAAATGCTTTATAATTCTCCAGTACCATGAAGTTAGGGGCACTGAGGCCAGCAGGAAATGTTTCTCAGTAATGAGAAGCTAAATTAACCTCAACCTCATTTCAGAAGCATATTAAATCAGAGCTCTTGCAGAAGTCTTTTAAAATGTATTTTATTGAAGGAACACCCTATCCGTGTTTATAATATTGTGAGCTATGGTTTTTAACTTCTGTAATTCGGTTATCATGGATAACTCCTGTGCCTGTATTTTGCAGGGCCTTTTCTACCTTTGCTGAGAGTTGTTTGATCACAGTGGCATGGGTCAAAACACAAACAAACCCTTAACACTGTACAGGTAGTCCTCGACTTACAGCAGTTCATTTAGTGACCGTTCAAAGTTACAACGGCACTGAAAAAAGTGACTTCTGACTGTTTTTCACAGTTACGACCTTTGCAGCGTCCCCACAATCACGTGATCAAAATTCAAATGCTTGGCAACTGGTTCCAACTTACGACCGTTGCTGTGTCCCAAGGTCATGTCACCCCCTTTTGCTACCTTCTAGCCAGCAAAGTCAGTGGGGAAGACAGGTTCACTTAACAACCGGATTACTAACTTATCAATGCAGCAATTCACTTAAACAATCGGATTACTAACTTATGAGCTGCAATGTTTCACTTAACAACCGAGGCAAGAAAATGGGGCAAAACTCACTTAACAAGTGTCTCACTTAAACAACAGAAATTCTGGGCTCATTTGTGGTCGTAAGCTGAGGACTACCTGTATATTGAGGGCAAAGTATGCTAAAAAGAGTCAGTTTTACTTTGCAACGTAACTGCAGGCCCTACAGTGCCTCAGGGATGAGGTGGGAGAAGGAAGCAGTGAACAGGAATGCAACAGAGGCAGAAAGGAAGACCCAGCTAATGAAGCACTTTCCTGCCACATTAATTGATTGAGTGATTGATTGATTCAGTTTCAAGGCTTCCTGACTCAGTAACAGCGTGACTAACAAATAAAAAGCAAAAGAAAATGAACTAGATTAAGAAGAAGAAAAAGGAAGATAGCTAAATCCCCAAGTAACCAATTTCAGGTAATCCTCGACTTATGACCATAAATGAGGCCAGAGGTCACCAGGAGATTGAGTTCTAGTTGTCAGCATTCCAACTAACTAACTCCAAACCAATAAACTCCAAGACAAATAATTCCTCAAAGTTCCATTTTATTAGAGTTGTCATATTGGCACATCTGGGAAACCCCAAATCTGAGAGTTCTGGGTTTTCCCTTCCCAAAAGAGAAATCCAAGATCCATCCCCTGTACCCATCAGTCCATCACATGGCCCAATGAAATTGTCCCAACTGGAGACATCTTCCCAGTCATTCCCCTCCAGGTGCAGGGCAACATGTCCTTGACTCTCAGAAAGAATGTTGTTGTGTCTAGTCTTCTGCCCCACTATGAAATCCCTCCTCCCAAATTCCCAGGCACTGAATGTGGCAGCCTCAGAGCTTCCAAGTAAAAACGGCTTCCAAGGCTGGCACTAGTCCTGCCTTAGTCATGAAAGCTAGCTGGGTGACTTTGGGCCAATCACTTTCTTTCAACCTATCCCACCTTACAGGGTTGTTGTGGAGAAAATAGGAGGAGGAAGGCGTGTTGGATATGTTCGCCACCTTCAGTTATTTGTAAAAATAATGAAGGCAGAATATACATAAATAAATCAAATCCCCAAATTATAGGCATGTTTCTTCCATTTTTTTTCCCCCTAGGCTGTGTGGCTTTGAGCCCTTTTTTGACCCAAGAGGAGATCAGTACATGTACAGCCGGATTTTAAATTGTGACTATGAGTTTGTCTCTCCTTGGTGGGATGAAGTGTCCCTCAATGCCAAGGACCTGGTGAGTCCCTGTATTTTGAGCACTGCCCTGGCGGCTGATTGGCCCCGTCTGCATCTGCTTGTTCTGGCATGCATTAGGAAGCCCTAACGGCACGATTAAAGTGCATTATCGCAGGCTAACTCTGCTCATAACCTGGAGTTCGATCCTGATGGGGCTCAAGGTTGACTCAGCCTTCCATCTTTCCTAAGTGAGTAAAATGAGGATCCTGATTGTTGGGGGCAATATGCAAATAGTGCTCTGCATCAGGGGTGCGGCATTATGGCCCCTTTATGACTTGTGGACTTCAACTCCCAGAATTCCTGAGCCAGTCATGAGTTCAATCCTGATGGGACTCAAGGTTGACTCAGCCTTCCTTCTTTCCGAAGTGAGTAAAATGAGGATCCTGATTGTTGGGGGCAATATGCAAATAATGCTCTGCATCAGGGTTGGAACAATGGCCCCTTTATGACTTGTGGATTCCAACTCCCAGAATTCCTGAGCCAGCCGTGCTGGTTCAGGAATTCTGGGAGCTGAAGTCTACAAGTCATAAAGGGGCCATAGTTCCACACCTCTGCTCTACATGGTAAACCACCCAGTGATGTAATATATGGGGTGGTATATAAGCCTAAATGCTATGAAAGGTTGAACTCATGTTCCTCAGGCACCATGTCCCCTCAAACATCATCTTGCAAATGAAAGTACTAGGCTCACCTTCCATTCTTCTGTAGAGATATGCTTGGATCTCACTGGGATTGGAGAGAGCAGTGGGACTCATTACCCAACTAATCAACCTCTTCAGGCCCAGAAGGGAGTGGAGTTCGCCCTTCTAGCCCTGATGATGTTACCTAGTTTGATAATGAGATGTCTGCAAGAAAACAACCAAGCTCAGAGGGCATCAAAGACCCCACAGTTCAACTCTGAGCTAAACATATTCTCTTCTATTGGTATAAGTGCCTTGACTGGCCACGTCCACACCATGGCCCCATTTTTTGTGGAGAGGACACTTTCCTAATCAATCCCTTCTGCTAGGGCAAGATCATATGGTCTCCAAATATCAAATGTATTCCTAGCTCCAAGGTTGGAACATTGTTTCTCCAATATACTAAGAGATAAGACTTGGACTGCACAGCAAGGCCGCCATTTTGATTTTTTCAACATTCCACACACACCCCGGGCAGACACCCTCGATTAGTCCAATGTTATTTATTAATGAACTCGCTATGCCATCCCTCTCACTATTAAAGATGGAAAACTTACAAAATGATAAAAAGATCAATATGGTAACGATTTAAATAAGAGCCATGGTGGCTCAGTGGTTAGAATGCAGTATTGCAGGCAAACTCTACCCACTGCCAGGAGTTCTATCCTCACCGGCTCAAAGTTACCTCAGTTTTCCGAGGTTGATAAAATGAGGACAAAGATTGTTGAGGGCATTAAGCTGACTCAGTAAACCGCTTAGAACAGGGGTGGGCAAACTTTTTGGCTCAGGGGCCGCATTGACTTTTAAAATTTGACAGACGGGCCGGGTCAGCACAAGATTTTTTGGGAATCGCCCTCCCCCTTTCCCCCTTCTTCTCCTCCTTCCCCTCCCCTTGAGGCCCCTGAGTCAGGAGTTGCTACCGCCGGCATGGCTCCGCACAGCTCCAGTCCCGCATTGCCTCGGGAAGGGAAAGGCAAAAAGGAAGAGCCGCGGCGGTGCTTTGCAATGGCAGCAGCGGCACCGGAGGCTAAGGCTCAGCGGCTCCTGGTTTTGCCTTTCCCTTCCCAAGGCAATGCGGGACTGGAGCGCGCAGAGCTGCGCCGGTGGTAGCAACTCCTGACAGCCCCAGCCGGACACCTGAGCGGAGCCCAGGCGGAACTGCCTGTTGCTGCTGCGGGCGCTGCTGCGGGCGTCTGGCTGCCCAAGTAAAGAACCACACCAGCTCAGGGCAACTGTGAGGAGCAAGAGGGGAAGCCAAGGTGCTCATTTCGTAGCAGTCAACTTCGCTCTCTTTTGCTCCAGTTAGGTGCTCCCGGCATGCACAAGGAGCATGAAGGGAGGCAAACACTGCACGGATGTATTTTAAAAGTCAGAGAACTTTGCCCAAGACTTCTCGTGTATTCAGGGGCTACACCTCTCCCAACGATGAGTTGGTGGTGATCTAACAAAATGTCTTCCAGCTCTTAAAGATTGACTTTAAGAGCGCCCCAAGAAGCCAAGAACTAGAACAAAAGTAGAGGCGGTGGGTCCTCTCCCAGGTGACAGCCAGGGCTTTGGCACCTACTTTTTTCCTGAGAGGTGCGGTGTCTGCCTCCCTTCATACTCCTTGTGGAGGGACACACATGCCCGTCACCCCTGCCGCCACTACGTTTGCTCAGCTTCTTCCATGGGGGCACTCTTAAAGTCGACCTTTAAGTGGTCCCGGAACATCCACTCACCTGCCCGGCACCCGCCCTCCTGGAGCACGCTTTCTTCCTTCTGGAGAACGTGCCTCTTCCAGCCCGGCCTGGCCCGGCCAGCCAGCAGGTGACCACATGTCCTGGGGCTTGTCGCGAGATGCCTGCAGCATGCTCTGTTCTATGTGTCAGGCCCAGCAAGTCCGAGCAGCCGGCACATAGAACAGGGTGGTGCCGGACCATTGGAGAAGCGGAGTGAAGCCGGAGATTAGTAGCTGCCTCTTTCGGCGCAGAAAGCTTCCCCAACCAGCCGGCTGGTCTCCTCCTCCTCGGCCATACAGAACAAACAGGCAGAGAAGGAGGAGAGCAGCTGGCCAGTTGGGGAGGCTTCTTGTGCTGCAAAAAGGTGGCTAATGATCTCCGGCTCGCTTGCTTCTCCAACATCCGGCGCCACCCTGTTCTATGTGTCAGGCCCAGCAAGTCCGAGCAGCCGGCGCATAGAACAGGGTGGTGCCGGACCATTGGAGAAGCGGAGCAAAGACGGAGATTAGTAGCTGCCACTTTCGGCGCAGAAAGCTTCCCCAATCAGCCGGCTGCTCTCCTCCTTCTCTGCCTGTTTGTTCTGTATGGCCGAGGAGGAGGAGACCAGCCGAGAAGCGCCAGGCGGGGGCCACGCGGCGCAGGGCAACACGCCACCGCCCAGCCCTGGCGAGGAAAGCAGTGGGCGTTCCCCAGGCGGCGGCCTCGGCCCCGCCACCAGGAAGCAGCTGCCCAGCTCCGTGTTGTGTGTGCGATTTTTTTGGCGCGTGGCGCGGGTCTCTTTGGCCAGCCTTGATTTTTTTTTCAGAGGGGAATTTTTTTTTTCAGAGGCGGGCGTATTAAAATGACCAACGGGCCGGATGTGGCCCGCGGGCCGTAGTTTGCCCACCCTGGCTTAGAAAGTAACTATGAAGCGGTATATAAAGTGCTGTTTCTATTAACGATTTAATAGAAACTAAAAACAAAGAAGACAGGCAGCATGGGAGTGGGATCCCCTCTGTACCACATCAGCCTCTCCCAGTGCAGAGCACCCCCATTGGGGCCACAGATTAGCTAGACTAGTATTGAGGTCCTTCTAGAAGGCCAAGAGGGTGTGGAGGGGTGGATCTAGAGCAGGGCTGTCAAAGTCGATTTCATTGAGGGCCGTGTTAGGGTTGTGTTTGACCTCAGGGAGCCAGGGTGGGCATGGCCAGCTCAACATCACTCATTTTGGGGGGCAGTGGTGGTGGTCCGAGCACTCTGACAGAGAAAATGGGTTCCCGAGCACCGTTTTCAGCTACATTGGCCTCCTGCAACCCTCTGCCAGCAAAAACTGAGCTCAGGAGAGCCGCCCGCAGCCCTCCCCATCTCCGTTTTAGCTGGCAGAGGCACCGTGGGCCGGTCCTTTGCTGTTTCCAGGGCAGCCCCACGGGCCAGATCTAAGCACCCCACGGCTGAAATCTGGCCCTCGGGCCTTGAGTTTGACACCCCTGATCTAGAGGCAGAATATTCCAAAGGGCAGGAGAGCCGCCCACAGCAGAAAAGGCTCTGCTCCTGGATCCTGCCCACTGGAATTCCTTGATAAGAGGGATTCTGTAGCAAGTCTCTTCTGCTGCAGCAAGTGGCCAGTCCTATGAGGTGAGATGGTTCCTCAGATAGCCCTGGACCCATGCCATAAAGGCTATTTACCTCCGTTACTATGTAAATTTATTTGCCGCCTATCTCACAGTGGGGCTACTCTAGGTAGACACCGCATGTTATGACCCTGGAGTTGTCGCACTAGATCTGTCTCTGGCCTTTGTAGGTGCAAAAGCTGATTGTCCTGGATCCCCAGAAGAGGCTAACAGTTCATCAAGCCCTCGAGCACCCATGGGTGACTGGCAAAACTGCTAAGTTTGCTCACATGGACAGCACCCAGAAGAAACTGCAGGAGTTTAATGCAAGGAGGAAATTAAAGGTAAGATTCTGGAGATTCTGTGCACCTGTCTGGGGGCTGGGAACTTGGGGCCCAAGCTAAGTGGCAGAGGCTCAGAATCAGGGTGCAAGGCAAGCCATCCAAGAGTAGCATAGGGCAGGATGCCTGCAAGGGCAGGTCAAAATCCAGTACAAGTAGGCCTTGACTTATAACCATTCGGTCAAAGTTATGTTGGACCTACTTTGGGCTACTTGCTGTACAACCCAAATGCAAAGTTCTGAGAATGACACACCCACACCATGGTCACATGACAATTTCGGACAACACAACCACATTTACAGCGATTTGCAGCGTCCCGTGGTCCTATGACTGCCTTTTATGATGGTATTGTTGTAAACCAGCACATGCTTTCAACAAACCATGCCCAAAGCCAACCATTGGTTTGCTTAACAACCACTGCAAAAAAGATCATAAAATCGGATCAGACACATGACCGACCCATTTTACAACCATCCTGACTTACAATCATACAGGATCAGAGTGATGGTTCTCTTCCCTTAATCTTCCCTTTTGCAAGGAGGGTGGTTTTTAAACCCAGGGATGACTTTGTCTCTTTTGTGCAGAAAATGTTACGTGTGTGATTTCTTCTGAGACACAAACACCTGCAGCCAATGGCTGGCTTGGGTGGGTGGGCTCTCTTGCACCTGAAGCCTTAAACTGCCTGACAGATGTTTGTAACAGTGATCCAATTGCCGCTATTATTTCTCTTTTTCACATTTTTGTTCCATTGGCACTCAGCCACCTGGGTTTAGTATTAAGAGAACATGGTACCGATGAGAATTAATTAATGTAATTAATTAAAATAAATGTATACAAGCAGTCCTCAGTGACCAACAGTTAATTGGAACCAGGAACTCCATCACTAAGCAATGCAATCATAAAGCATATCTCGTTATGTTGTTAGGTAAATCCCATACAGACCTAGTGTCCCATGGTATATGACCTTGAGGGAGCAGGGGAAGAGATGCTGTCTAGGAAACAATCAGATAAAAGAGGGGGTTAATGTTGCTTCAGTTGCTTAATAGTCAGAGAAAGAAACTTAGGCAGGATTCGCCCTAATTGAGCAGGCTGTTAAAAGGGATGGCAGGAGGTTTGTAATTTCAGACCTGCAAGAGTAATATGGCAATGTAACCTTACAATTAAGTAGAATTAGCTCACATTTCCTAGTCTGGTTTATCTGGAAGGGTTTTGCAAGTCTGAAAATACAAACTTCCCACTGTCACTTTTAAGTGTTTGGTCCATTAGGATGGGTCCTTCCTAACTTTTTTTCCTGGCCATTAAGCTCCTTCTTGTCTGATCATTACTCACAGTCACAAAACTACCATTTTCAACCTCCTGTTGGCTTCTCCATTGACTTTGTTTGCCAGAAGCTGGCAGGGAAAGCAGCAAAGGGTGATCACATGACTGCGGGATGCTCTGATGTCATAATTGCAGGCCAGTTACTGAGCGTCCAAATAGTGAATATGTGACCATGGGGATGCTGCAATGACCATAACAACTAGGAAGATCCCTAATCCCTCATTCAGTACCGTCATAACTTTAAATAGTTGCTGAATGAATGGACATTAAATCAATGCTTGTGGGTCCTGCATCTCACAGGGCCAATTCTGGATGGCTAGCATAGAATTAAAATTCAGTCAAAACAGCCGCATTTATTTATTTAATTTATATGCTGCTTTTGTTATTTTTAACAAATAACTTAAAGTCTAATACTTCTTCTATCACTTAATTTCCACACAACAACCCTGTGATGAAGGTTGGGCTGAGAGAATGATGGCCCAAAGTCCCCCAGCCAGCTTTCATGCCTAAGGTGGGACTAGAACTCACCGTCTCCTAGTGATTGGCCCAAAGTCCCCCAGCCAGATTTCATACTTAAGGCAGGACTAGAACTCACAGTCTTCCGGTTTCTAGCCTAGACCATTAGACCAAACTACAAATAATAATAAACACACTGTATATAAACAGTGCCAGCCAAGGAGACTAACAGTTACTGCCAACAGCTTCCCTTTTACGGCTCCTTTGAAATAATAAACATGTACATTTGAACCAATGTCATTCTTTGTCATGTCATGTCTAATCCATACAGGCTGCCGTGAAAGCCGTGGTGGCATCCAGCCGTCTCGGCAACCACAGCCACCACGAGGGATGCAGAAATGAGCGCCATCAGGATGCTACCAAAGAGGACAGTGCAGCTCCCTCAGCAGAGAGTGATGACCTCTTTCTCCAAGAAGAGAACCTTTACAAGGAGAAGAAGATGGAGATTGACAAGGAAGAAGCCATGACCATAAACACCCCTTTAGCCAAGGTCGAGAAGCTCGAAGGTTTCCAGAACGAGAGTCCTGTAACCCCGGTGATGATACTTAATGGTTCCGGCTGCAAAACCTAACTCCACGGAACACTAGCGCATTGCTCTTGTCACCAACTCAAGGAGTATAAAGTCTATCACCATCACCGATAGACCAAATTCTAACAATGGACCATCAAAGGCCACCAGCTGGATTGAGAGAGCAATTCAGATGGAGGACAACCAAAAGCTAGTTGAAATTATGAGAAAGTGCTACAGGGACATCTTCTACAACCTGGCATCTTCTGGTTATATGGGATTCCTGCTCCTATCATCTTCAGCCAGGGATGATGGGAGCTATGATCTAATTTTTTGGGAGAGCACCAGATTGGGGAAGGCACTAAGGATAGGCAGCTCTTGGCTGAAGAGCCATTTGTCTTGTTTTGCAGAAAAATCCATGTTCTTTCATATCCTTACTGTGTGTGTGTGTGAGTGTGTGTGTGTCTTTGTACACACAAGCATACAACAAAAGGATAAGATTATATGAATTTGTATGGGAGCTAGGTAGTTTAGAAATCAAATGAATACACACACACACACACATATACATAAACCCACACACTAAAAATTGGATAAATAATATGTATCTACTCTCAATCTTACACGGGAAAAGGCCCGAACATGCCAAGACCTGCATACCTGTACCCATGAAAATCTACAAAAACATATATATATATACACACACAAACACACACACACACGTGTAATATATTCCAATTTTTATTGTGTAACTATTCTTGGTGGCTCCCTAGAAGGCAAAACTATCAGAAGACAGCAAGTTTATTTCTTTTCTATTTGAAATCCCATAGTAATAATTCAGAGAGAAGCAGGAAAAAGGACTTTTCTTCTATTGCTACATCAGATACTTTTAACTGCAGGCGCCATCTTTGAATCTGAGGCTTTTTCTACACTCAAGACTATCTGCTCTAAAGCCATTGCCGTCTTTCCTTTCAACAAATACCTTTGAACCGTGTATACCCAGAAGCATAAGGTGCTTCTCTACTAATTCAACGGTTTTTCCAACTGTTTGTGAGCCAGATGGAATACATCAAGGAGCAGCTGCCTCCAGATGCACCCTCCAACCAATAAATAGGTGCTGCCATTGTTGCTTCTCTGAATTATTTTCTTGCTGGTAGGCCCAAATTTTGTCTCCTTCCAAGAGCAAGGTAGTGGAGCAAAATTATCCACCCACAGAGAAATGTGACTTCTCCATACAAAATAGCTCTGGACTTGTCTCCAGTCTGCAGAGTACATTTGAACTATATGATCTCCACAGGATCAAAAATTGGTCCCACCGTTTCCGGCCACCTTGAAGTAGGGATTTCACCAAATATATCTGCCAGGATGTGATCCAGTGTCATCCACTTCACATCGTTATTCCAGAGAGAATGGCCCTTACTCCTGTGTATATTATGGCCCACAGCTCTTAAAAAAAGAAAATGTCTATTTTAGAGTGACTCAGGTAGCTTCTTGCCTAAAGCAGAACTAAAACACTCAGTTTCCTAGTTCCAACTTCATGCATTCAACTACTATTCCAAGCAGGCTCTCCCCTGTAACTTTAACTCCTTAATTAAGTCTTGCCTTCTAGGCAAACACAGAGTGAGTATTTGTCCTCTTTGGGGATTTGAAGAATGCTTTCCAATCTGTTCCTGTCCACACTTCTTCTCCAATCTCAAGATGCACATTTCTTTCAACTGCTCCTTATACCACCTATTTCTATACTTTGTCCCGACTCCTTTGCCCTCCACTAGATCTGGGGTTGAGCTATTCTCCAGAGCATCTGAAGGCAGGACAAGAAGCAACCAATAGAAACTAATCAAGGAGAGAAGCAAGCTGGAACTGAGGAGAAATTTCATCTCAGTGAGAACAATTAATCAGTGGAACGTCCTGCCACCAGAAGTTGTGGATGCTCCAACGCTGGAGGTTTTTAAGACGATTGGACAACCCTTTGTCTGGAATTTTGTAGGGTTTCCTTCCTGAGCAGTGGGTTGGACTAGAAGACCTCCAAGGTCCCTTCCAACTCTGTTATTCAGTTCCCAATTTGCTATATCCTTAAAATATCTCACCCCAAAGTGGACTCCAATTTTGGAAGTGGTCTTTCTGACTTTATTCACAGTATGCAGGGCACCTGAGAAGAGGGTCATCAGAAGAGTATTCATCACCTCAAAGAGCTTAAAATATAAGGATCAACTATGCTGGTTTGATAGAACCAAAGGGCCAAAGCGATAAGTGATATTTTTGTTAGCTTGATATGGGCCAACAGCAATCTGAACATGTCGCTTTAACTGGAAGAATCAAATGGAGTTTGTGGACACAGATAGCTTCCTTCTTCACTGCTCTGCAGAAAACATTTATTTATTTTGCTACTGCAAAAGTCAGAAATGGCAGAACAAGTAACTAGATTATTGTCTCTCTTAGACAACACAATTTTGCAAAAAGCATTTGAAAATTGGGATGTATGTGGCAAAACACCAGGACATCAAACCTTCACTGGTGCTAATGGGATGTGGCCTTCTCACTTCCTAAGAGGCACCTTGTTACACATTTGGAAGTCCATGCATCATGTGGTCACAAATAGTTGCATAAGCCCACACAAGGCAACAAAAAAAATCTCAAAAGAACAGGTAGCTGGGGCTCTGGCGATGGACCAACTCCATAAGGAAGAACTTTCACGAAGGGACCTGACGTGGATGGGGAGCAGATTGTATGTGGCGCTGAGCTGGCAAACTATGATGCTGTGACACAACCATGACACTAAGACCACGGGGCATTTTTGGATTTGTTAAAACTCCCCACTTCATGAAGCGCCAGTTGTGGTGGCCCCTCACGAAAAGAGACATTGAAAGTTACGTGGCCAGTTGCCCGGTTGACACAGTGACCTCTTTTGAGGAACAGGCTGGCATTCCTTTCAGCCTTCAGAAATAAATTGTGTTGGAAGTATTCTTGTTAAATCGCAACTCTTTTAGAATTAACTTGCTGGTATCAGGAACGTCTATTATTAACAGGCTCCAATTTAATGGATGACGATTGCCTTTGGTGCAACAATATGAATTACTAGGGGGCATGTTTCGTTTTGAACATTGCCTTGGTTTCTAATAATAAGCACTAACAACATGATATTTTCGATTGAAATATTGCCAGAAATTCAAGGGCTAGGCTCTGGTTTGAGTCCGTCGCTTAACGTTGGATGTAATTTCAAACACAGACTTGAGACAGCTATCCAGAACTCGAGAGGATGGAAAAACAGTTTCTGTTCTGCCCCGCACCTAAAAAAAACCAAAACAGCTGAAGAGAGACTTCGATGCTGCCGTCGATGTTGAAATATTTATCCACATTGTGCTGCAGGGATGAACTGGGGAACCCTGGAAAACAATCTACATTTTACAATACTCAATTACACTATAAGCAGATGTATGAATGGGAAATTGAAAAGAAGCTAACAATGGAAATTGGATCGGGTGGGGTGGAGGGAACATCCAATAAGTGTATTGATTGAACTTGATTATGTCCAGAACGTTAACAGGGATGCTATAAGAACTGTGATATACTGAACAAGGTAAAATATTAGGTTGAATCTAAGGAACTCTATACAGGTAGGACTCAGCTTATGACCACAGTTGGGATCAGGCTGTCCTTTGGTAAGCAATGTCATTGTTAAGTGAGCCATGCCCGATTTGTAACCTTTTTTTTTTTTGCCACGGTCATTAAGCAAATCCAGCTTCTTCCATTGACTTGGCTTCTTGGACCCCCCCACTTCCTCCGAGAAATTTGCAAAAGGCAATGTAAAAATATATATGACAATTGTTCAATGTCTGAATTTTGATCACGTGACAACAGGTATTTAGCAATGGTCGTATGTGTGAGGACCGGTCGTAAGTAAGTTTTTTCAATGCCATCATAATTTTGAATGGTCCTTAAAGGAATGGTCATAAGTTGAGGACTCCCTGTAGTTTCCCTCCAGCTCCAGCTTAGGCTAGGGAGGCATTCTCACCACTACAACTGCATAAGATTTTTTTAAAAACTTGGGTTACCACTGGAAGAAAAGTGTGGTATAAATGTCGTAAATGAAAGATTTTACATGCTATTTACATGGGTTAATAAAAGGTTGGGGAAATACATCACTGAAAAATTGTACGCTTCCTACGAAGACCATAATCCTAAAGGGCTTGTGAATACAATTATGTTTTCAATTAACCAAGATACTGTTTTGTGTTACGTGTTAAAAATAAATACATTAATCCAAGAATCCCGATGAGTTTAAAATTGTGGAAGTGATTTAAGGACACCAGGTGGGGTTTGTTGTGCTTTTTATTAGATTGTTTTTCTTGTTCCTAATTTGCCGGTTCTCCATACTCAAAATTTCTGCTACCGGTTTTCCAGAACTGGTCAGAACCTGCTGAAAACCCGCTCTGCTTCCATCCTTCTGAAGTTGGTGAAATGAGGACACAGATTGTTGGGGCCAATATACTGACTCTAAACCGCTTAGAGAGGGCTGTAAAGCACTATGAAGCGGTATATAAGTCTTAAGTGGTATTGCTATAACAACTGTGGTAAGAAAGGTTGTAAAATGGGACAGAACTCAACAGCTATTTTAGCAACAAAAATGTGATCATTAGGCAAGAACTATCTGTTCTAGATCAGGGGTCACCAACCTTTTGGACCCCAGGGACCACCAAACTCATAATTTTAAATCCTGCGGACCAGAGACCCTGGGAAAATCCCCAAAAAGTCTACAGGAAAATTCCCCACCCCATTTTCCTACCAGTCAACCATTCTTTATTTGGGATCGCAGGATACCGTCTCCAGCTCCATTCTCAGTGGGAGAAAGAGAGAGACTTTTGGCTTCATGCAAGGAAAGCAGCAGAAGCAACAGAAGTCTTTCTTTCTCTCCCCCAAATTCCATCAGAAATGAACCTTTGTGAGACTTGTCACACTGGCACAGCCACTTGGAGCAGGATGCCTTGTAGGGTCCCAAAGACTCATTTCTGGCAGAGTTTGGGGGAGAGAAAGAAAGACTTTTGCTGCTTTCCTTGCATGCAGCAAAAAGCAGAATAAAGAAGTGGAAAGAAACAGCCCAGTGGCCAGGCGAGGCACATGGGGCAAGTTCCCCCCTCCGCCCTTCCCCCCCTCCCCTCACTACCTCATGTTATTCGCAATGCGACGCAAGCCTTGTTCTCCCATGGGCCATGTGGGGGGCGCAGCCTTGTGTTCCCGTGCAGCCTGCTTTGGGGGGTGCTTTGGGGGTGACATTTCTCTGCAGACCATCAAAATTTTCTTGCGGACCACCAGTGGTCCCCGGCCCACTGGTCAGCGACCACTGTTCTAGATGCCTAAAGCTTCATTTTTTTTTGCTAAAGCAAGGTGGTTGTTAAGTGAGTCGCACTTGATTTTATGACCTTTTTTGGTACCCTTGTTAAACAAATCACCGCAGTTATTAAATGACTTACAGTCATTAAGTGAATCTGGCTTCCCCATTGACTTTGCTTGTCAGGTCTCCAAAGGGGAGATCACACAGATCCAGGGGATCACACAGGGGATCACACAGACCCAGGACACTGCAACCGTCATAAATATGAGTCAGTTGCCAAGCATCTGAATTTTGATCACATGACCATCAATCACAATGCTGCATCTGTCCAGTCACACTTTTTTCAGTGCGGCTGTAACTTCCAACTGTCACTAAATGAATACGCTTCCTACAACTTGCAAAGGGAAAACATTACATAAAGTTATTGTAGTGTGCACTGCATCCACTCCACTTTTAATTGTGCTTTCATTGTGTTGCATGAACCTAAACACGATTGTATCCTAACCCAACGTTCACTGAGAAAACATATGGGATAAGAAAGTGGGGGGGGGGGGATCTGGTAGGGCGGGAATAAAGCGAGTGTGATGGATGCAGCGTCCATTCAGGAGGCAATGCTTAACCAAAGGGGCGTTGTGATTGGCTGCTTTGTCTGGCACCGCCTCCGCAAAGAGCGCGTAACAGCTGTGTCTCGCGCAAAGATCTGGAGGTCCAGCGGTCGTTAGAGAAGCGAAAGGCGGTCAAAAATGAGCCTGAGATTGACGTTTCGCTTTCCATTCTGATTGGTGGTAAGGAAGGGGAAGGAAGGACAGCCTCACATCGGATTGACTTGTCCCTCTGTCATCAAACGCGCAGATGCATTTTGTCCCCTTAAATGAGCCATGTGCTGACTCTTCCGCTAGCCCCGCCCCTGGCGTTGTAACTGAGTTGCTATCAGGGGTTTGGGGGAGGGGGGAAGAGAAAGGAGGGAACAAATCCTTCGAGACGATTGGCCCCGCTCTAATGAGTGGGAGGAGACTCGTGACAAATGAGGAAAGGGCGGAAGAATCCGGAAGTGCCCGAGCTGGAAGGCGAAGGGCGGGATACCCGTGCCCAATGCAGAGTCCGAGTGAGGTTGAGAGAGGTGGCGCTCGACTAGAAAAGGCGGAGGGGCGTGGCCAGCCCCCGTTATCGGCCTCAACAGTCTGGAGGAGGAGGGGGCGGGGCGGAAAGGAAGGGGCGGGGCTATGCATTGCAGTTTCCAAATGCGACCGAGAAGAGAAGGGCGAAGCTTTGGGTGGGGTAAGTTCGAGTCCCGCTTTCTCCAATTTAGTAGTGGTGGGGGAAACGGAAGGAAAAGAAGAAGAGGTGCGGTGATTGCCCTGGCGAGGGGGCTGCTTCCCTGGGTAGAGAGGAAGAAGTCTGCCTTCCTCCCTAAATATGGCTAACCTGTGGCTATTTCCCCCTCCTGCTCCACTCCATGAGGGTGGATTGCCTTACTTCACGTTCCTCCAACCTTCCGCAGTAACTTGGGTAGTTTCTTCTTTAGAGGGAGGGTACTTTCTTCTTTAGAGGGGAAACTAAAACAAAAAATGGAGGGTTGCCCCTGTGATTAAGGCAGGGGTGGGGATCTATGACCCTTTTAGGACTTGGGGACTTCAACTCCCAGAATTCCTGAGCCAGCCATGCTGGCTCAGGAATTCTGGGAGTTGAAGTCCACAAGTCCTAAAAGGGCCATAGTTCTCCACCACTGGGTTAAGGGGTACCTTGGCCTCATCTTTGGGGAATTGTGGGAGTTGAAGTGCACACCTGTTTAAATGGCCCAAGTGGAGAAACACTGATGGATCTTCCTTCTCTCAGCTTCCTCTGGTGTGGGAGGGTGGGGGCATAGCCCTTCCAGCTGGGGAGAATGAGATTTGGAAAGAAAACAAAAATCTTTGTTAGAGGCATAACATCCCCCTCGTATCACACTGCACCTCTTTCAACAAGTGCATGGAAACTAGTGCAGGCAGGCCTTGTTTAGTGACTGCCTCAGACAGCAGCTTTTCGCAGTTTACAACAGGGATGACAAAGCGCCACCAGCCCTCTCGCCTTTATGAGCTTTTCCAGGGCGGTACAGCAAAAGAAAGCAGGAGTAAGATGGTAAGGATATTAGTGATTTCACTTTGTGGCTAAGTCCCAATTCCAAGGGCTACCTTTATTTTTATATAAATATATAGTGCATGATGTAGTTAAAAGGTGAGATGATTTTGCAGTGCTCTGCCACTTCCCTATTTTTTAACACGCGAAGGGGCCTTCCCAGTACACATTTTTTCTTACCCCAGCGGGCATATTTTCTTCTTATTTATATAACTGCCCATCTCATGTATTTGTTTCTGATATAATCCTCAGCGGGGACTTCAGATCATCTGACGTGCTGCTTTCCAAATGGAAGAACAATGTGTGTGTCATTAATCGGCGCCCTTCCACTTATGTCAATTAGTACACTTAGCCATGAAAATATGCAAATATCTACTTGTTTGGCTTTCTGGAAGTTTGTTTTAGATTTTTATCTTGCATATTTTTCATCACTCAAGTTTTTCATCTCCTAAGTTACTAGTTTTTCCTAGGAGGAAAAAATATTAGGTATGTTTGCTGCAGTGTTATTTATAAAAATAATAAAGATAGGATTTTAAAAAAATCAAAAGGATTATATTTCTGTGTAGCATCTGGGGTTCCTGTTGGACATCTAAATTTTAATCAAACCCTCTTGGTTTTCAAACCAGTCAGGTAGGCAGAATTCTGCTGGTGCTGCTGTCGGTTGTTTGGGCAGTTGCAGCCGGAATGAGTTTCTGCTGTTGGTTTAGAACGTCTCTTCTGGTCAAAGATCCTGCATTGCAACTTGGCCAAACGTATTACAGTTCATGGGTTTGGGCCAATCCGTTCTATTCCAGCCTAACCTCCTTTGCTGCTCTGTGGTGCAGATCAAAGAAAAGGATTAGAGGTGACATGACAGCTGCCATCCAGTACTTGAGGGGTTGTCACAGAGGAAAGAGGATCCACTCGACCCATTCTTCAAAGTACTAGAGGGCAGGACAAGAAGTAGTGGGTGGAACTCCTTAAAGAAAGATGGAACCTGAAACTAAGGAGAAATTTAAGAAATGAACAATTAACCCACCATAACTATGAAAGCCAAGTGGGCAAGAGGGCCAGTCACTCACTCACTCTCTCTCTCAGTCCATCACACAGGGTTGCTGTTGTTAGGAAAATAGGAGGATGAAGGTATGTTGCCGATGTTCATCACCTTCAGTTATTCGTAAAAGCAGTAAGGGCAGGATACAAATAAAATAATGGAACTGTTGGAGTTGGAGGTGCTCCATCACTGGAGATTTTCAAGCAAAGAGAGGACAACCATTTGATCAGAATGGTATAACATCTGCCTTGAGCATGGACTAGAAGATCTTTAAGGCATCTTCCAACCCTGCAATTGTATGATTCTAAATATTCTAAATATTTTCTGGCGTATCAGTGTGAATAAATAAATATTTTTATTAGTGGAATTCCTTGGGGTTGATCTAGAAAAAAGGTAGAATAAAAATGACTGTGGATGCTACCAGTGATTAATATTTTATGGAATGGAGTACAGGTAGTGCATGACGTACAACACAGTTGAGCCCAAAATTTCTGTTGATAAGCAAGACAATTGTTAAGTAAATGTTGCTCCATATTATGACTTTTCTTGCCACAGTTGTTAAGTGAATCACTGCAATTGTTAAGTTATAACACGGTTGTTAAGTGAATCTGGCTTCCCCATTGACCTTGCTTCTCAGAAGGTCACAAAAGGGGATCACATGCCCTGAGACATTGCAGCCATCATAAATATGAGTCAGTTGCCAAGCATCCAAATTTTGATCATGTGCCCACAGGGATGCTGCAACGGTTGTAAATGTGAAAAATTGTCATAACTCACTTTTTTCACGGCCATTGTAATTTCGAACAATCACTAAATGAACTGTTGTAAGTCGAGGACTATCTGCACAATGATTTGTTTTGTTACTGTAACCTAGAACATCTTTGCTGGCAAGCCTTTAAGCTGGACCCCCAACTGACATCCACCAAGGATGATGATGAGTGAAGGAGAATATGTCTTTTGCAAGTGGAAAAAGCGGCTATGGCCAGCACAGGTATGTAATAGCCCAACCTTGATTATTTCTGATTTGGGGAAGAGACATATCCAGATTGGCTAAAAATACCGTACCATTCGAACAGAGGTGGCAGTTCAACTGTATTTCGTTTGCAGCAAAACCCAAAGCAATTTTGTTTTCGTTTTGTTTCTTGTTGCAAACTATAGTTAATCAAAGTCAAAGGGTCAACCTGTTATGCTAAAAGGCTTCCTCCCATTAGAAGGGTGTCATTTCCAATCCAGTTGTCCATAATTTGAGTGGTAAATAACATTGGCATGTAGGCGACATGAACTACTACTTCTGCAAATCTCACAGAGTGCAATCATGGTTTGTGATAGCTTACTACAAAGAAAACATTCCCTCGAGACAGACGCGATTCCTGGTTTCATGGACCTCTTGGCAATCATACAAGTGGTCTGTAGCTCTGCTTTCTAGGACACATTTTCATTTATTTATTTACTTATATATTTGCTTTCCTTTCAAGTCCAGGCTACAGTCTTAAGATTTCACAGTGATCTCCCATCTCAACAATGAAACAGGCCCAACCCTGTTTAGAATTCTGCAAAGGCCAACCAGATGTGCCACTGTGTGGGGGTTCTAGTAAGACACTATGCTTATTTATCTGATTTTTATCCCGCCTTCTTTATTACTTTACAAGTAACCCAAAGCAGAGAATATATCTAATATTTCTTCCTCATCTTATTTTCTCCACAACAACAACAACCCACCTCACTCTTAGAGAGACTGGCCAAAGTCACCTAGCCAGTTTTCTTGCGGAAGGCAGGACTAGTACCCTGTTTCTCCAACAATATGGCCAATATAGCATGTTATGACTTAGACTATATAGGTAGTCCTCACTTAAAGACCACAATTGGGACAATTGTGGTTATTAAGCGAGGATATCTACCCTGTTTCTCCAACAATACGGCCTCCCCCAATAGGAAGTCCCAGCATGTTTTATAGGCATGAAATGAAATTAAGCCCCTCCCCCCAAATTAAGGCCTATATTAAAACATGGGAAATGGGGGGGAATGGTGGGGGGCTTGCCGTTAGGAAGTACTTTTGTTGCACACCCGGATATGGTGCTGCCTACGTTGACCCCGATACGAAGTGCCCCACCAACGCCGAGGTCAACATCCAAGCCGTCACCGCCCGCCCGAAGACGCAAGGGGGGGGGGAATTAAGTCACCCCCGAAAAGACAGCCTAGCCATTTTTTCGGGGCTCAAAAAAAAACAAGACCTGGCCCTATTATATGAGAAACACAGTATTTATCTCCTGGTAATTGGCTCCCAGCTGGCTTTTGTGCCTGAAACAGGATTAGAACTCAGTCTCCTGGCTTCTAGCCTGGTACCTTAACCACTAGACCAAACAGTATTGCTTGTTTTGCTCATATTGTTGCCAAGAAAATTATATGTATACACATGGAGTCCCCAGGTGAATTTCCTTGTCTTCTGCATTTTCATGTTGGACCCTCAGCTGTATTTCAGAATCTGACTAAAATATCACATGCTCTTCCCCACATCTTGATTATTTTCTCACAATGGGCTATCAATTTTCAGAGTTTTTTTTTTTCTTCCACACCCACATTGGAAGGGAAAGTTTCTGGCTTTGAGAGTTCTGAAGAACTTTTAAAACAAAAAACAAAAACTCAACTCTCTCTATTGTGCGTTTCTCACAATAGAAATATGTTTCTACTTCTCTGCTGCAGTTCTCTGGATTTTCTGTTTCTCGGAATCTGGACCTTTAAAAAAAAAAAAAATCCATACTTTTTCTTCCACCTTCCAGATCTTGTCTAGAAGCCAGAGTTCCAGAGGGCGTCTGCTTCCTGAGAAGCTCGGTTCCATTCGGCTCAAAATTATTGCTGAAAATAAACAGTTAAGTTTCTGAGAATTTGCAGCCTTTTACGCTGCTTTTTTCATGTCTATTTCACCAGTCAGTTTGACTTGCAAAATAAATCCGTTAAAGCCCCCAGATCCTGGTCTCCCCTCTGTTTTTGTTTTTTGTTTTTAAATAAATAAATTCCTTATGGGATGTTATTCAGCACAAGCAGGAATGGTCACAGCTATTTACTGGCAAAATGTTGACAGACAATCTTAGAATTGAAATCCTATCAAAGACAATGCTAGGTGAGGGAAAGAAGGATAGGGCTAGAAGTAATTTATTTATTTATTCACAGCTGTTGAACTAAAGCATTCTTGACCACGTAAAATCAAAATTTTAATGCTTTTCTTCTTTTTTCAAGGGTTACCATGCGTTTTGCCCATATTGTGCCTGTGACAGTACAAAGCATTGAAGAGATTGCAGATAAATTGGGTATGATTTTCTTTTATTTGTTCAGCCGTGGCCATGAAATCCTGCATGTTGTCTGTTTTCCTAAGTCATCTAGATAACGAGGGGCCCAAAAATCTCAGGCTAGACTTAACTAGCTGAAGACAAGCAAAGTCTGTTAAAAACAGTTATCTTGATTCTGCTGTGTTTAGGTGTCTTCTTTGCCAAAAAATGTACAATGAGTTTTGTTTTATAACACTGATTTGTATCCGTAAAAGATCTGATTCCAAAAAAAAAAGGAATAAAGGGATGGTAAACTCAGGAATGAAATTATGTCATCAATCCTAATGGACTGGAGAGAGAGAGGGAGGAAGATATATATATGCTCAATAAAAAAGGATTTTCAAAATGACCATCAGAGCATTAGTATTTCCTATATTATTATTAACACGCTCTGATGCTAAGGAGTTCTACTCCCCCTCCCCACCTGAAAAGAAATCTCTTCCAAATGCAAAACACAAGCAGAGGAGAGGAGTTTTAGTTTCACAGCAGCAAATAGCTTTAGTACAGAACAGTTGAGCTAAGCCACGCCCAGGCTCCTTGCTGTCTCCTTCCTCACACAGCAAATACTGCTTCAGTTTCTAAACAGCCCTCAACTCTCTCACACACTGACAGGATGCTAGCCAGATTAATACTGATGGATGCTGGTAGGCAGAGGCAGAATTCCCCCCCCCCCTTATTTTCCTCCCCAAAAACTATGCCCGACCACATAGTTTCGTAGCAAAGCACGGGTATCGAGCTAATATATATATATATAAATGACAGGCAGTGTTCCCCTTCCTCGAGCTGACAAACTGCTGAAGTGCTTGCAGGAACCAAGAATTGCTGTGTGTTTTTAATATGCATCTGGTTTTCAGCAGTTCCTGAAAGCATTGTGTGGCTTTAGTGGTTTGTTGGCTTAAGATCAATGCCATCTACCCTTTTTAGTAGAAGGCAGTCTATTCGTAAATGCCAGTTCCAACCTACATACAAACTGGAGTTTGTCTTTAAGATTAAAAACAGATTTAGGAACAGAACACATTCTTCCTCCCAACACTGGAGGTTTTTAAGAAGAGACTGGACAACTATTTGCCTGAAATGGTATAGGGTTTCTTGTTGGAGCAGGAGGTTAGACTAGACTAAATTAGAAGACCTTCCAACTTTGTTGCTCTGTTGTTCTTAACCCCAGATTCTTATGTTGTTCTTAAGCCAGATTCACTTTACAACTGTGTTACTAACTTAAAAATTGCAGTGCTTCTGTTAACAACGGTGGCAAGAAAGGTCATAAAAGGAGGCAAAAGCCTCTCAGTTGTCTCACTTAGCAACAAAAATTTTGGGCTCAGTTGTGGTCGTAAGGTGAAGACCTGCACAGTTCAAGGTAATGTACTTAACACTCCCTTTGCCTATTTTCTCACAACCAGCACCTATGAGGAGACTTGAGCTGAGACTGAAGGAATGGCCGAAAGTCCTAAACAGGAAACACAACTTTAATGTTCTCCCTCTGTTGCTTCTCTGCAATAAACCCCAAAAACTTTAACCTTAGACTGTCTACTATTGACCTCACCCCTTTCCTAAGAGGTTTGTAGGGGGCATGCATAAGCGCACCAACGTGCCTACCGTCCCTGTCCTATTGTTTCTTTTATTTTTCTTATATGTATCCATTTCATGTATTCATAACTATGTATATACTTATACCTATTATCTTGTAAGCAATTGACAAATCAAATAAATAAATAAAAAATAAATAAAATAAAAATAAAACTGGGGATGACAAGTTTGGGGTTAATTCTGAATCCCTTAGGAGAGGCATGTCCAAAGTCCAGCCTGGGGGCCAATTGCAGCCTGTTTTCAAATTTCCAGTGGCCCAAGCCACTTTTCCCTGTCGGCTCAGCCTGTCCCTCATCCCCACTGGCCAGCGTTTTCCCTTCACCGCACAGCGGTTCCCATGAATGTCAGGCTGAATGGTCGGCTCCCACACATTTTCACCTCACCAGATCTGACCCTTCTTGCAAAAAGTTTGGACATCCCTGCCTTAGGATCAATATTATTATGGCTTGTTGCACAGCCAGCCAGATGTTCAGTCTGGATTTGGCATTTTTACTGCTGTGTTATACATATATAAATATCATTGCAGGATTTATTTATTTATTTATTTATTACATTTATTTATTGCATTTATATTGCCACCCATGGCGACTCAAGGCGGCTTACAGAATATAAAACCACATTTAAAACAATAAAAACTAACAAAAAGAATCAAATAAATTAATATAGTGCAATATAACAAAATCACCCCCCGCCCAGCGACAGCAAATCACACGAGCCATTTCATGGGCTCCATCCCGCTCTGGGTTCCCCAGGCCCACTGGCAGAACCAGCTCTTCAGCGCCTTCCGGAAGAGTATTAAGAGTGGGGGCCGTATAATTTCAAATTTTATTGTATTTTGAATGCAATGACAATCAAGGTATTCTAATCTCTGGGGGATGATATTCCAGAGAGAGGGAGCCACCACAGAATGTAAGCTATTCCACGTAAAGCTGCCTTTTGTGTTTGACCAGTAATAATGGTTATTATTATTTTGATTCATTGCACAGTCAGTCAGATGCTCAAACTGGATTTGGCCTTGAATGACCAGATGGACATTATTATTATTATCAAATTTATTTGCTGCCCATCTCATGGTTCAAGGCGACTCTAAGCTCTTGATAGATCTGCCCTCCCTCATAAATTCTTTCTACCTCTTGGATAGCCATCCAAATTCTTTTACTTATTTGTATTTATTGAGAATTTTACATAAAGTAAAAAGCAAATCTAAAGAAAGAGAGGGAAAACAAAAAAGAGGAAAGAAAGAAGTGCAAGAAAATACAACTAAAGTTATGAAATATAATGACTTCCTACTTTCTCTTCCACAGTTATTAACGAATATAATGTATCTCCTCCCTCTTACCTCTTCCAAACATCCCTTCAACCCTTTAATTATTATGTGTTTCACTTAATAAATCCATATTAATATTTTGGCTTCCTTTAATAAAAAGACGGTAAAATATTTCTAGTCTTTAAAAAAAAAGCACTTGTTGTTTTCTCCCTGACCAATTTCTATCATTTTAACAATCTCTTTCTGCGTTGTGGGAATTTCACTATTCTTCTATCTTTGTGCATTTAATAACTGTGCCAGTATCATACAAAAAATTAATCTTCTGTGAGTCTTTTATAATTTAGTATCCATAAGTCCCAATAAAAAACCTCCAGGGTGTTCTTTTTGTTACAATATGAATCTTTAAAATTATTTGTATTGTTGGTATATTTATATCCAAAGTTTCTTGGGTTTTTCACAAGTCCTCCCTACGTGATAAAATGCCCCTTCATTTTTTCTCCCACATTTCCAGCATTGACTGGAGGTCCCTTTATACATTTTTGATATTATCCAAATTCCTGACAGGGCCATATCTTCAGCTAGTGAATTCTTCTGGTTAAATAAGGGGTCATGTGTGCTTCCTTTTATAAGCCTGCCTGCATTTTTCCCTTAATGTATTCAGTTCTTTAGGCCACCCAACTCCAAAAAGGACTCTTGAGCAGCTTCACAAGATAAAAAACAGGAAAACCACAACATTAAAAAGCAAGTTGTTCTGAGGGATCAGTAGCAAAAACATTTCTCCCCCCACTCCCCATCTCTTCCATATATCTGGTGCTTTCCAACCTTCTCAAGTTTGATGTGTGTGTACTTCAATTCCCAGAATTCCCCAGCCAGGGTAGATACCAGTGCAGAATTTCTCCCTCATCTCCCCTGCCCTGTCAAACATTCTCTCACTCCCCGCCCCCCTCCAAGAGGTTAGGTGGGTTTCTACTCTCCTGGCCTTCCGGAAGGCTGTGGAAATATGGTTTTGTGGCCTTTCTTGAGGTGTACTAAGAAGCAGCCATGGTGGAGCTGGTTAGAACCCTGAAAGCCCTCCCACACATTACATCTCTTGACCCTTTTTAATTTTTAAGGTTTTTAATATTTTATTTGTATACCACCAAGATTGCCTCAGTGAGGGGGATGGGTGACTTGACAGATGATAATAGATCGATAGATGCATGGATGGATAGACAGACAGGTTTGATAGATAGATTAGATAGATAGATAGATAGATAGATAGATAGATAGATAGATAGATAGATAGATGATAGATAGATAGATAGATAGATAGATAGATAGATAGATAGATAGATAGATAGATAGATAGATAGATAGACAGACAGAGACATATACATAAATGGATAGATAGATAGATACATAGAAAGATACATATAGACAGACAGACAGATAGATTCTACAAGATTCAAAATGGTGACAGAAAAGATTATTCAATAAGGTTAGGATGATACAGCAGGGAATATATTTCTTCAAATACAATGTTTTTTCCCCCTTCTATCTAGTGATCAATGGTCCCATTCTCATCTTGCAGCTATTGTATTAATTTTTTCTCTTTCTCCTTCTTCAATTTATAAGCCAGCATCTCCCTGGTTTATTCGCGTGCTCAAAGTAGTTTTGTTTCGTCAATCTAAGGTTCCGTGCCATTTCTCCTTGTGATATTAAGTTTATTTTGTATTTGATCATATCTCTTTCTCCTCTAATTTTCTTGTTTTGGGGTTCTTTTTCATTATAGATTCCAGTTCTTTAAGCTTCCCTGCAATGTTGTTTGTTGTTTCTTCCTTTCCTTGTTCCTTCGAGCCACATAAGCTATTGTTAAGCCCCAGATGTAGACTTTAGTTGTATCCCATAAGTTTTGTAACGTTGTATGTTCTTTCAAATTTACATTGAAGAATAATTCCAATTCTTTTTCCAACATTTGCACATACTTTTTTCTTTCAGAATTCTCTGGTTTAGAGTCCACCTCCCTCTCTTTCCCCCCCCTTCCATTTCACTTTTAAAGGATTATGATCTGCCCATGTATTCGACATTATATCTAGTTCCTCTATGTCCTCTCCCAGTTCCAGATCCATCCACAACATATCTATTCTTGACCAAGAATTGTAGGGGTTAGAAAAGAAAGTGTATTGTCTCTCCTGCAGATTTAGTTCTCTCCGTGTATCTTTTAAGTTTAACTCTTGTGCCATTTTAAAGAATATATCTGGTAATGTTCTTCTCTTCTTGTTTTTTTAATTACTTATATAATCTTTCTTAGTGTCTTATCACCACATTAAAATCTCCTATTAAACATACATTCTCCTGCTCTGACTCTATCATTTTCTGGTGTAACTTACAGTAGAATTTTGTATTTGGTATGTATATTACTGCTAGCAACATTCTCTTTTGGCTTGTTTTTATTTCTGTCAATAAGATTCTTCCTTCTTTATCCACATAAATCTCTTTTGGTTTCAACCATTCTTTTATATATACTGCCATGCCACTCTTTTTTTTGTGCCAAAGCCAAATGGAGTTACCCTATTTTAGGGAATTCTAGAATGCCACCGTGTTGTTTCTTAATATGGACCTCTTGAAGGCAAAGTCACAAGTTCCTTCCCTTGTAAACCAGTGGTTTATCTCTTGTCCTCCCATAAACTTTATCTCTAGTTGTTTTCCTTGCAAACCTCATGTGAACTTCCCTTGGCAGTTTATGTCAACGCACATAGAGAAAGAGAAATGCTGAATGATAAAATTACTATGATGGAAATGAAGGAGACAATTAAAAAACAAACACCAGGACCTCATGGAATCCCATGGATAATATCAAATCAAGAGTTAAAGGCCCAAGGAATTGAGATAGATTGGTGGCCATATCTGCAAATTTGGACAACGTACAAAAACTATTTAGAACAATATGGCTTTTATAAAGACAAACAGGAATTGGATAAAATATTACAGGGGACAGGGGGGAAAATTATTACTAAAACATAACTATTTTTTAAAGATTTAAAATGAAGAAACAGTTAAAGAGACTATGATAAACTGGGCCAAAAATTTTGGATATAGTATTGAATTGGAACACTGGGAAAAATTGTGGGAGAAAAATTACAAATTAACAATGTCAGCAGCCTACAAAGAAAATCTGTACAAAATGTTTTACGGTTGGCATTTACCCCCGGCAAGATTGGCCAAAATGTTTCCAAACAGATCAGCGAAATGCTGGAGATGTAACTATAAGCAAGGAACTCACTTTCACATGTGGTGGACCTGTCCAAAAGCTAGGAAATACTGGCTCAAAGTAAAGAATTGGTTAGAAGAAATTACTAAACAAAAAATTGAGAAGAAACCAGAACTATTTTTATTGGGCGTATTAAGACAAAAGACTTGCAAAAAACTACAATACATTATGTTACATATAATAACCATGGCCAGAATTGCCTTCACTCAAAATTGGAAACAAGATAATGCAACGATAATAGGAAAGGTTCTTGAGCGTGCAGAGATGGACAGGTTAACTATGGAATTAAAAGACAGAGAAGAAACAGAATACTATAAGGTCTGGAATGGTACCAGTGGCTAGAGAATAGACGTAAAGTTGTTACATGAAGAATACATAGGAGTTTTAGTAAAATGGAAAAATATTGTATATATATTTGTATCTACTGCTATAAGTTAAAAGTAGAAAAAACTAACGTAGAATAGTAACAACTATGTCAATACGAGTGAATACCGTTACCTGAACACTGTAATGAGTGTAAATGTGGTGTTTTAGTTGAAATACGTTTTAATAAAAATTTACTTTGGAAAAAACATGCTGAAGGTTTAGCCAATGGATGGGGGGAAAAAAACCAAGGGAGTGCTAACTTGCCCTCCAGCGACAGGGAGTTCCACAGATTAAGCATAAGGCCTCTCTTCCCCCCTGCCCTTTGCTCTCTGTTTCCCATTTGGGAACTTAAGGGGAAAGCCTTGGAAGGATGGGGTCAGGCCGGTGTAAAAGGAAGCTGTAAATTATCCTGCAGTTGACCCCAGGAAATGTTTTATGACATTTTATATTATGTCATAAAATGTGGTATGACCATTTTTATGTCAAAATGTTTCATAAAATTGGCCATATTTCAGTTCCATGGAAGTCCAGATTCCAGATTTTGGGTTCATTCTGTAAGTTAACCCATTTGATCTACCTTGGTTCAAAAAGTGTTGATCTACGATGCACCGTTTTGCCCAGTTAAAAGTTATGCGAATGACAGTGTTAGTGGCATAGACATGCCATTGTACACTCAATAGACTACAGTGTAGCATAAATATAACCTTTATTTACACTGGGAAACAAAAAAAAATGTGTGATTCACTTTTTTGCTGTGCTCTAGAACTGAGCTCACAATATTTCTCAAGTTATGCCAATCACATTATTTAAAGCATTTTCTTTGTCCAAAATGGTTTCCAGGGCAATTGTGACTGTTCCAAACCATCAGACTTAAGAAAAAATGGTGTGCGTGTGCATTTTTAAAATACTATTTAATTACTTCTTTATCTAAAGCCCTCAAGGAGTGAAGAAGTCAATCACCCCAAACATAGAAGCTCTTACCTTCTTTTGACCAACTCTTTCCTTCACAGTCTGAATTCCTGGAACAGGAGTTCCAGTGCTTGGTCATTCAAACCCTGCTCACCCCTTCTCCTGGACTGTTGCATCATGCTGTCCGTGGGGCTACCCTTGAAGAGTATTCAGAAGCTACAACTGGCGTGGAATGCAGGCGCACAGACGGTTCTTGGGACCTATAGGGTGGCCCATGTTACACCAATGTTTCACAAGCTGTTCTGGCTGCTGGTTTGCTTCCGGGTGCAATTCAACATTTTGATTATTACCTTTAAAACCCCGCATGGCAAAGGTCCAGGTTATGTGGTGAACAGTCTCACCTCAAGAGGATTGGCCTGCCCCACTCTCCTGCCCTTTCGAAAGGGCTGAAGACTTGGCTCTCCAAACTGCAATGGGTGTGCATCCTTCTGGAGATGGTTAACAGACTAAGACAAGACCCTGCCTCTCCCCGTGTGCATCTTGCTCCTTCCTTCCCACCTTTCTCCATTTTAAACTAATGTTACTATTTATTTGCTTTAATGTTTTTTTAAATTGGTTTTTACTGGTTGTGAGCCAGCTAGAGTCGTCTCCAGGTGAGATGGGCAGCACATAAATTGGATAAATAATAAATTACACCCCCCCGCTGATCACTGTTGACTCTCTTTCCAGGTCCGAGCAACGAAACCCAGAACGTGATAGAAGAGTTGACTTATCGTCGAGCCTTGCGAGAATTGCTGGAGATCATGAAGGAACAGGCAGCCCCTAAAGGTCCCGACTCTTTTAGGGGAAGGAATGAAGAGGCGTCAACCGGGAAAGGACATCAAGAACAATCTTCGGCACCCCAGGAACCCCTTTCTCCCCGAAGAAGCCCGCGTTGGACAAAGAGGATGGAGACCCTTTCAGATTCTCCAGCCACATCATCGAGACCTTTGGCGTCGAGAACCAATCACCTGTCTACCTGCAAACCTCCTTTGTCTGCATCAGGAGTCCTTCCAGGTGTCAGGAAGCCAGGCTTGGAGGTGGGCAGAGTTTGGAAAGCCCCAAAGCCAAACATCTCCCAGAGTGTGGCAGCATCACCCCAACTCACCCAGAGGTCTCCCCTGGCCTCCAAGGTGCATCAGCAAATTGGTGGTCCATCTGGCAAGAAGGTGCCTTCAAACCGGCCGGTGAGAACCAGCACCCCGGACTCTGCTTCTCGCAAGTGCTGCCCCAGATTCCCGCCAGCCAAGGGAAGAGACGAGGCTGCCTCAAAAGTGCGGAGGAATTTGCTGGGACCTGCCCTCGAAGGGTTTTCCTCCCAGACGGCAAATGCTCTCCCGGCCAAGCGAGAGGCACGGAAATGGAAGAAATGGCAGCAACCCTCCAGGGGCGCCAGGTGCTCCCTGCGCTTGGGAGCCGCTTGCTCAAAGCAGATCCTGGCCGCTCAGGAACCTTCCCCGGAAAGGTCACAATACATGAGTGGGAGAGAGCCCGGAAAGGCCAGAGAACCTCCTCTGGATTGTGCTCCTTGGGAACTGAAAAGAGAGCCTGACCCATGTAGAGCTGGAGATGGAGGAGGCTGGCTTCCCGAATTTGCGGATAAGGAAGGTAAGATGACGTCCATCTGCAAAAGACGTGCTGGGGGAAGTTGGGAGTTTTGGGGAGACCCTGTCTTCAAGTGCAGTGAACCGGTATTGTCGAGCGCCAGGGAAGTCAGGCGATCCAGGCAGTTCAAATAAGTATAAAGATTTATTGTAAGCTTAAGCCCTCTATATAAGAATCTGAACTACTAACAGTTCAAGCAATTTGGTGGTAAATAAGGAATTCACGGTGGGCTGGACTTGTATGCGCGAAGGGACTCGTGACTTTTAACCCCTGTCAGTCTCATCCTGGACATTTTCTACAGGTGTGAGTTTATATAACAGAATCACAACAGAGTTGGAAGGGACCTTAAAGGTCTTCTAGTCCAACCCCTTGCTCAAGCAGGAGACTCTGGCCTATACCATTTCAGACAAATGGTTGCCCAGTCTCTTCTTAAAAACCTCTGCACAACTTCTGAAGGCAAGCTTTTCCCCTGATCAATTGTTCTGTCAGGAAATTTCTCCTCAGTTTTAGGTTGATTTTCTCCATTGCTTCTTGCCCGGGCTTCAAGGTGCTTTGGAGAATAGCTTGACTCCCTTTTCTCTGTGGCAACCCCTTAAATATCAGAACACTGCTACTGGTATCATGTCACAAGTAGTTCTTTTCACTAAACTAAACGTACCCGATTCCTGCAACCGTTCTTTATATGTTTTAGCCTCCAGTCCCCTAATCAGCTTTGTTGCTGTTCTCTGCACTCTTTCCAGAGTCTCTGTAGCTTTTTAATAATATGGTGACCCCAAACTGGATGCCTATTCCAAGTGTGGTCCTACCAAGGCCTTACAAAGCAGTACTAGCACTTCCCATGATCTTGATTCTATCTCTCTGTTAATGTAGCCTAGGTCTGTATTGGCTTTTTTGGCAGTTGCAGCACACGGCTGGCTCACATTTGGCATGCAGTGTGAACTTGGCAGCCTTTGGGGCTTCCTAGCCATGACTTAAAAAGTGAGCCATTTTAGTGTAGTGTTAAAGGCATCAGGTTAGAAACAGAGAGATTGTGAATTCTAGCCCCCCCCCCACCCCGCTTCCCTTTTAAGGCACAAAGCCAGATGGGTGACTCACAGTCCTTGGAAGCAGATGGCAGCAAACCACTTAAATCCTTGCCACGAAAACTGTAGGGACTTTTCCAGGCAGTCCCTGAAAACCAGACACAACTGATTAGAGGGGGTGGGAGCCATTAGTTAGTTAGTTAGTTAGTTAGTTACTCACTTACTTACTTACTTACTTACTTACCGTATTTGCCGGCGTATAAGACGACTTTTTTGCCCTGAAAAACATGCCTCCAATTGGGGGGGTCGTCTTATATGCCGGGTCGTCTTATACGCCGGCAAATAGTAATTGGGAAGCACTGCGGCTGCCCAGCACTGAGGCACTTTTGCGCACCGTGGAAACGAATCCCGTGAAGCCGAAAGGAGCAGCCAGCCTTCTCCCAGCTCCCAAGGAAACAAGGCTCGCACCGCCCGAGCTCCGCTAAGGTATCCGGCTGGGGCTGTCAGGAGTTGTTACCGCTGGCGCGGCTCCGCATGGCTCCAGTCCCGCGTTGCCTCGGGAAGGGAAAGGCAAAACCAGGAGCCGCTGCTGCCATTGCAAAGCGCCGCCGCGGCTCTTCCTTTTTGCCTTTCCTTCCCGAGGCAACGCGGACAGACCGCGCGAGCAGCGCCAGCGGTAACAATCCTGACAGCCCCAGCCGGATACCTCAGCGGAGCCCGGCGGTGCGAGCCTCATTTCCTTGGGAGCTGGGAGAAGGCTGGCTGCTCCTTTCGGCTTCACAGGATTGCTTTCCACGGTGCACAAAAGTGCCTCAAAAAAAAAAAAAAGTGCAAAAGTGGAAGGCGTGCGGAAGAGGGGGCGAGTATATAACAAACTATATTTTGAGTGGAAATGTTGGGGGGTCGTCTTATACGCCGGGTCGTCTTATACGCCGGCATATACGGTACTTACTTACTTACTTACTTACTTGCCATCCATCTTACTTTGAGTGGCTTATAGCTGAATCTGATGCATGAACAAGCCGTTGTGGCTTAGTTTACAAACCATAATTGTAACCCAGCCCAGCTTGCTGCAATGGTTTAACGCAGCTGGGCTTCATCCAATGTCTGTTTAAGTTTATATCCCATTGAAGGTTCACAGTGGCTTATAAGGGGAGCTCTCTGCCTCCTATCTCTGCAACAACAACCCTGTGAGGTGGGTTGCCTGAAAGTGACCGACTTCACGTCTTAAGGGGGATTTGAGCCTCTTTGTTTGTGCAGATGTTCCTCAACTTACAACTGTAATGGAGCCTGCTCACTACGGACGTAATGATGATCATTAAGCAGATCACCCACACAACTGTCCTGATTTTATTAGCTTATTTGGGGGAGGGGGGGTTAAGGAAACTCCTTGTTTGCTATGGTGCAGTGCAGTTTTGCCGAAAACCGGAAATGGCGGTTATTGGCAAAAACGTAAATTGCAGTCCTGTGACTGTGGGATGTCTTAAATGTGGGCCTGTTGCCAAATGTTCAAAACGTGCAAGCATCAAATCTTTGGAACCAGGTCATAAGTACCTTTTGAGGGGTCTGCTATAATTTTGAGCAGTCACTAAGCAACCAGTCGTAAGTTGAAAATGTACAGTGCCCAGATCGCGATTACATGACCATAGGGATGCTGGGATGATAAGAACTTTGAGGACCAGTCACAATCACCACTGGTTCAGCACTGTTGTGATTTTGTACGATGGCTGAACTGGTGGTCATTAATCAAGGACTACCCCTATGCTAGATCATGAAGCAGCCTTTCAGTCAGAGCCGAAAAAGCTTCTTAGATGAAAAGCGAAACATCTTCAAAGAAAAAGCAGAAAGTCCAGTTTCCTCTTGAAAAAAGCACCTTGGGACAGCATTTGTTTTGAAACAATCCATGCAAAAACATTTGCTTTGCAAAAATTGGAAAGTATCAGGGTTGTAAATGAAAACCTCTTTGGAAAGCAAAGGTGACTGACAAGCAACTACTGGACATGTTGTGTAACACCAGACATGTCACTGGAAGGCAAAAATCACAAAACTTCATCTCACTTATTTTGGACATGTCGTGGTGGGGAATTCAGTGGAGAAAGCAGTTATGTTTGGATGAGTTAGTGGACACGCCAGGGGCAAGAAAAGCGCAGGAGCAGGTCGCAGAGGGAATCCGGGGGGATCTGGAAGCTTCAACAGGAAAAGAAAATAGCAGACTGAAGCGGTTTATTTTATGTAAGGCTGCAGCAAAATGTGGACTTGCTAAGTTAAACATTATTCTAACTTTACCTTGGCTTTTAGCCCCAAAGAACTTTGTGAGACCTGACTAAAGAGCGTATAAAGACATTGGCAATAAATTAAAATGATATATAAAGTTTGAAAGAATCTACTCACTTGAAGAAATATCACATTAGACGTACAGTTCAGACAATGCCTTGACTGGGAATTGGAATGACTTCAAAGAATAAAGAAGAATAAAGAGTAAAAGGAAACGCAAAAGAAGATGGTGGCTGGGCACCATCAAAGCTAATTAGCAGCAAGAGCATAGAAAATCTCAAGCAAATAGTGCAGGATCGGAAGATGTGGAGAGACCTGGTCCCATAGAATCTCCAGAAATTAGACATAACTGAATGGATACCATCATCATCAAATAAAAACCATGAAATGATTTTTATTTATCAAATAAATTAAGTCAGTCTGGCCAGTTCCTGTTTTGGCCTAGGCTTCCTTAGAAAGCATAAAACACAATCTTAGTTCTGGCAAAACCTCTTTTATTTCCATGGCTGTGAATTACGTTCATTCACAGCCTGCAAGGCTTCACAAACAGTCTTTCGGGGGAATATTTATAAACACCCACCTTATTGCACTTGGAATGCTGCCAGGGAACTAATTGCCAGATGCAGGGCAAGGCCAAACTTGATACAGAGTCAAATAGAACTTTTCAAAGCTTGAATCGACCAAACGAACTAATTGCTTCCTGCAAAAGCTCACGTCCTGTTTGCTCTTCTTTTATGTCCTGTGGGAGGGGCCAATCATCTCCGAGGTGTAGCCTTACTCCGGAGTTGACCCTACTTTCTCAATTGTTCCTGTCTTCTGGTAGCTCTGGCTGAGAACCGGTTCCAGGAGCTCCCCTGTCTCACTGCTGTCTGAATCTGAAGGCAGCTAATGACTGGCAGCCTCTCCTGGCCCCATCTCTGCCTCCGATGCAGAGCCCTTGTCCAAGCCCTCCTCATCCTCCAAGATTGGCCCAGGTTCCTCCCCAACCTCTTCACTACTCTCTGATTCTGTTGCCAGCTCCGTCAGCCGCCGGCAGGCCACAACAGTACCCATGAACTGAAAACGGATTGTTTTGTGGAGAAAAAAAAAACCCAAAATAATATCTTTTTTGAACCATATAGGCTTCCAGGGTCATGTGATCACTTTTCACCACTTTTTGACGAAGCAAAGCCAGATTCATGTAACTACCGCAGTGATTCATTTAACAACTGTGTCAAGAAAGGCCCAATGTAAAGTTTGGGCTCATTTGTCGAGTTTTCTCTACCCAAGACTCCCCCTGCATATTGTGGGAGCAACTACAGCAAAACCCAGGCAAGATATGAAATGTCTGGCTTTAAAAGGTAAAACTGGGTTATAGATAAGTCCTCGACTTACGACCGGTTGATTTGCAATTGTTTGAAGTTACAACAAACAGCCGCCCTTTCCCTTGGGTTTATAGTCACATGATCCTATTTTGAGCACTCGGCAACCTGCCTGAATTTACAGCCATTTGCAGTGCCCCAGAGTCACGGGAATGTGATTTACAATGTGTTTTTACTTCCAGTTTCTGTCAAAAAAAAAAAGGGGGGGGGCAATTGTAGACAATGGATTCGCTTAACAATCACCAATTTAAAAAAGGTAATAAAATTGGGCACGGCCACATGGGGATCCACTGAACAGCCAGCAATGGCTTAGACCGTAATTCCAGGCTCCATCACAGTCGTAAGTCAAGGACTGACTGCAGTATCTCCTGGCCCATCTTTAAGATTTGTCAGCACGAATTCCAATGCTGTACGTGTAAAACTGAAATCGGCACGGTATTCCTTCATTAGCAGATCAGGCATCTGATCTTTCACTGCAGCTGAGTCCCGTAAGAAAAGTGAGCCCAAGCCCAGAGCCAAAGGATGAAGAAGAGGAAGAGGAGGAGGAATTACCCAGCATTTTCTTGCATCAAGGTAGTTACTATTTTTCCCCCTGCAGCTTTCTTCAAAATATTATGCGTCCGAATCAACGTAGTTTCCCTTAAAAATAAGCAATGGCTGAACTAAACCTTATAGTACCTGGTAGGAATTATAATGTCTTGGATGGGGAGGGGTGAATCTCTTCGACAATGGTTGACCAAGGCTTGGGGCCACTCCGAGAAGGCCCTGTCTCTTCTGCTCACTTGCTCAGCCACAAGGGTGTTGAAACCTAAGTAAAAGGGAGGGAGTCACTTTGATCACTGGGATATGGTTGCCCTTATGTCTCCTTTAAGCCTGCTGTGGACAAAATGAGACACAACTCGCCACAGCCAATTTGCCGCAGCCAACTTGTTGTGGGACAATTCAACAGTTCAGTTTCATTATTTCAAATAATTTGAAATTTTATTTTAATTTTTGTCATTCACATTTTATTTCACCCCTCCTTTGGCATCCTTTTTTAAATGATTCTATTCCACCGTTTCTTCAATATTAATGTAACTCTTCTCCCGCAGCCAGTTGGCCACGCCAAGTTGGCTATGTTGAGTTGACCGTGGTGAAGGCATGGGCTTGTCCAGGCGCTTGCCAGGATTCAAAGCCCCCAAATTTATTTTAAACATTGAAAGCCACAATAAGGCATCACGTGTAGATGATGTGCACACATTCCCCTCCCCCCAAATTTGGTTTCTGCAAATGCGTGAGATGAACCCACTTATCAGAAGCCTGCCTTTCTGAAATCTTCATATATGGATACTTGGCTCTCCGTGTAGTCCACCTCTTTTCAATCCCACACCCCTTTCAGCTTTTTGTGGCTTCCCCAGCATGTATATAGGTAGTCCTTTCTTAGTGACCACAGTTGGACCGGCAACTCGGTCATTAAGTAAAAGCATGGCTATGCTTGTGGTTTTACTGCAGTTTTCCTTTGTGTTACGACTTGTGGAGGCCCTAAATGTGAGGATGGGACACAAAGTTATTTTTCCATCATCATCATCCTAACTGTGAACAGTCACTAAAGGAAGCAGTTGCTAAATGAGGACTACCTGTATTGAAATTTGTATTTGTATTTCATTCACAGGCATTGCCCTTGTTAGTGTAGCACAGCCTTTCTCAAATGGAGTTTCATGAAACTTTGCATTTCCATGAGAGATTGCTAAAAAAATCATTAAAAAATTAAAAAATCATTTTAAAAAAAATTGGCGGTGCATTGAGCCACTCGCTATATTTCTAATAATGCTTATATTCCTGAAAAACCGGAACATGATTTCAAGTATTCCTCCGGGGAAAAAAGATTGAGAAAGGGTGATCTAGCATTGGCACCTTCCCCTAATACAGTGTTCTTGTTCTTGGTGTTCTTGTTCAATTTCAAGATGTTGGACTTCAGATCCCAGGATTCTACAGCCAGCACGGCAACCGATCAGAATTCTGGGAAATAAAGTTTATACATCTAGAAGTTACTTAGGTTAGGAAACGGTGCGCTAAATTAGTAACAATAAAGTTTGGAGGACACATTGAGGAAACCAGGGAAGGTGGCAAACTCTGTGTACAATTCTCTAATGTAAGGCTGAACAACAGTACAGTAGTAGTTTCACTAGGAATATTTTGCAAGAGTATTAATTCCAGTTTTAATCCTTAATCCAAACTCTGTGTATTGTAGAACCTTGTTGTTTTGAAGTCGGGATGATAGTTTGGTGCAAGCTCCCAAGATATCCCTACTGGCCAGCTGTGGTAAGAATATTAATTATTTACTGTAAAAGGTGAAAGATTTATACTGTATTTATTTATTGAAGCTCAGGGATTCTGGAAGTTGAAGTACATTGGTAATAAAGGGGACAAAATCCAATTCATGACGCGCTGCCCTCCCGATTAGCTCATAATGTGCTGCCAAGGGCCAGCTGCAGAGATGCAGCAGGGCCAACCAGTCTGTGTACTTGTCCCTTTGAATAGATACATTGATTGGAAACCTGTGACCCTCCGAGCTGTTCAGCTGTTCTGCTTGTCTCCTGGCAGGTGAAAAAGGTACATCGGAAAGCTAAGAAAGCCAATGTCGTCCTTATAGAGAAATGCATGGATGCCACGAAAACTAAGGGGTAAATAAATAAAGCTATTTTAATTCCCGGGTGTAGAGCTCCTCTCCCTCCCTTCCCTTCTGCTTTTATTTGTCAAGAAGCCCTTTTCTGGCACCTCCTACCGATGGCTGAGTTACAGATGGTCCTCAACGTATGGCCCCAACTGAGCCCCAGATTTCCCATTGCTAAGCAAGGCAGCGGTTGAGTGAGTTTTGCCCCATTTTACAACCTTTCTTGCCACAGTCGTTCAGCGGATCACTGCAGTGGTTAAGTTAGTAACCCGTTGTTAAGTGAATCTGGCTTCCCCGTCGACTTTGCTTGTCAGCAGGTCACCAAAGGGGATCACATGACTCCAGAACAAGGTCATAAAAATGTGCCAAGCATTCGAATTTTGATGAGGTGACCATGGGGATGCTGCAATGACCATAAGTGTGAAAATCAGTCTTAAGTCAAATTTTTCAGGGCGGTTGTAACTTCAAATTGTCACGAAATGAATGTTTGTAAGTGGAAGACAGCCTGTATTTCCTTGTCCAAAACAAGGCTCCCTGGTTCTTCTGCAGGAAATGGTCTCGGCCCATTTTGCCTGTGTAGAAATAGCTAACATAAGGCATTGATTTCCACTGGGATCAGACACACACACACACACACACACACACACACACACACACTCCAAATTCTAAAACATTCTCAAAGATCCATCTCATCCTGGGCACTCCTTTTTTTGAACTGTTACCATCTGGCAGACGGTACAGGATAATAAAAACAAGGACAAATAAGCTAAAAAGCAGCTTCTATCCCAGGACAGTAGTTCTGTTGAATTCTACTGCAGAGTGCAACATTAATGCAACCTCAGGGGTTTTCAATTCAATGTATAGAATGTAAAGGATGTGTGTTTGTGTTTATTTCCATAGTCATAATATACACTGAAGATGGTATTTAATTTTGTTGATGTTACCCAGTTTGAGGAATAAAATGTCTGCAGGAAAACAACTAAGCTTCGAGAGAGCGCCAAGGACCCCTCCCTTTTTTCAATGCCACTGTATCCTTGAATGGTCAGCTTATAACTGATGGATTGCTTATGTGCCTTTGAGGCATTTTCAACTCCTAGCAACCACGAAACAGCCACAATATTATCACATCTTCCTTTTCCTCGAAGTAACATTGGGGACCTAATGATACAAATGGTCCACAGAGCAGGGAATTGGCCAGAATTCCCCAGATGGTCATAAATTGAGTGGACATCAATTCTTATAATTCATACTAGCTGGGGAATTCTGGGAGTTGAAATCCACACCTCTTAAAAGTTGTTAAAGTTGAGAAAAACGCCCTGGAGCAACTTTGGGGTAGAAAGTTGTGATAAAAAAAATAAAAGTGACAGCAGTTGAAATATCGGTCTCCTTTTAATTAATTGGGATGACGTAGCTCAGGGGTAGGTAAACTATGGCCCCTTTACCACCTGTGGACTTCAAACAATGAAGTAGCCATGGGAGAACCAGACTCATCCACGTCCTAGAACACTCCTGTATTTCTCCAAAAGTGATTGTTCCAGAGTTAGGTTGGTCTTCCTGGAAGTAAATCCAGGATTGAGCAGGATGAGGCCTGCGAACATTCCAGGATCCTGACTTGGAATGAATCTTCTTGACCTGCTCTAGGCTTCTGTGTACTTTATGGTAATATCTTGAGTACATGAGGAATTGTAGCAATCTTTTTAAAAAATAATTGTGTGTGATTTTATACCAGAAGCAAATTCTCTATAGGGCGTCCTCTTTATAACCATAAACATAGGGATATACAAAGGTTTAAAACTGGGGTTGCCTATAGCGTCCTCTTGGCTATGGGTCCTGCAGAGGCTAAACATCCCTATTTCAGTTTTGCAGTAGATTTGAATTTGAGGGCAAGATCACGATTTCTAGCTATCTAATCACTAGCACTGACAATGTTACCTATTTGGGGTAATGAAATGCCTGCAAAAAAAACAAACAAGCGCAGAGAACATTCATTTCAATCCTGAGCTACAAATATTTTTCCTTTTATCTATCTATATATGTCTATCTATCTATTTATATCTATCCATTCACATCTATCCATTATCTATCATTTTATTTGTCTCTGTCTATATCTATCCATCCATATCGATATCCATGCATATCTACCCATCCATTGTCTATACTTCCATATCCACCTATCTATCCATATCTATCTCTGTTCATCTCTCCTTTCTCCCTCCCGATACCTATCTCTCCATCGATATGTTTCTACCTACTTATGTACCTGTCTGGGTTAGGCATCTTGGAGGGTTGGTTGACATGATAGTGTTCGGGTGTGCATTGCCACTTTTAGTTCTATCATAGATGCCAGCCTTGCAAGGTAGTCCAGACAAGAACACACCCAGAAGTACCCGCTCTACTTCCTTGTAACATTACAGTAACACTGCTAACTACCATTGTGTCAAAATGTTGGTGATACAGACATGCTTGATATGAGTTCAGCAACCGCTGATTGATGCTATAAGTCCCTGTTGCTGAAATGACCTTAAAAGCTATTAAAACATAACAAATAACTAACATAAGGCGTTGATTTCCATTGGCATCACACACACACACACACACACACACACACTCCAAATTCTAAAACATTCTCAAAGATTCATTTCATCCTGGGCACTCCTTTTTTTGAACTATTACCATCTGGCAGATACAGGATAATAAAAACAAGGACAAATTGGCTGAAAGACAGTTTCTATCCCAGGGCAGTAACTCAATTGAATTCTACTGTATAGTGCAATACTAATGCAACATCAGGGGTTTTCAATTCAATGTATAGAATGTAAAGGATGTGTGATTGCGTTTATTTTCATAGTCATAAGGTACACTGAGAGTGGTGGTATTCGACCGGTTCTGGAGAGCCGGTAGCGGCAATGAGCAGTGGAGACCGAACCGGTTCTCTTCACTGCTCTGTGTTTGGCCCACCCACCCGCCTGGGCTCCCATACTCACTTTTATGGCCAGAATTCAAAGCGCAGCTGCTTTGCACGGCGCAGAATAGCGCCACGTGGCAGCTGCTGCAGCAACCAGCACCGTGCAGGCAAAACTAAAACTAAAACAGCACCAAAAGAGAAGGAACTGAGCTTACAAATTCCAGAATTTCCCAATTGGAAGATGGTCCATGTTCTAAACCAGTATCTCTCAACCTCAACCATCTTAAGAAGGGTGGACTTCAACTTCCAGAATTCCCCAGGCAGCATTCTGGGAATTGAAGTCCACACTTCTTACGATGGTCACGGCTGAGAGACACCAGTCTGGATAAAGAGAGGGCTGAAAAAAATCATGCCTGCAGAGGCTAAGATGTCATTTTCTCTCCCTTCTTGATGCAGGTTCTCTACGTCCCTCAGAAACCTAAAGCACTTTGACTGCAAAGAGAAACAGACGTTGACAGTGAGTAAAGACTCCAGGAATAAATGCTGCTTGTGCTCTGGCATGGCCCTATTTCAGGGGGGGTCAAACTCAATTTCATTGAGGGCCGCATCAGGGTTGTGTTTGACTTCGATGGGGTGGAGCGTGTCCATGTGGGCAAGGCCATGATGGGTGTGCCCAGCTCGATGTCACTTGTGTTTGGGGGCACCTGTGTTATTGTTCATTATCTTTATTGTCAGAGTAAAACATGTCTACAATGAGATTGGCTGAGCCTGCCTTCGTGTACACACCCCCAACACAACTCACAGTGTGGACAGAAGTCCCTAACACAGTCCCAACCTTATTACACTATGGCACCTATTACACTGTGGCAACCTGGGCGGGGCTGGGGGAGGGAAAATCCACTTATGCTCGTAGTTTGTTTTGTTAGCACTCTGCCAGCAAAAACGGAGCTTGGGTGGAGCACGCAGGCCCTCCTACAGCTCTCTGCCCAGTGGAAAGCTCCGTTTTCAGTGGCAGAGGCACCGCAGGCCGGTCCTTCGCTGTTTCCAGGGAGACCCCCCCCCATGGGCCAGATCTAAGCATCCCACAGACTGGATCAGGCCCACGGGCATTCAGTTTGACACCTCCGCTTCTGTAAGTGGAGCCTGTTTGCCTAACTTGTTTTTTCTTCGTAGGAGAAAGCCAGGGAGAACTATAACCAGGAACTCAACTGGTGCATCAACTTGATTGCAGATTACAGAATTAGAGTAGGTAAGATGGAAAGGCCCAAGGAACTTTTTCAAGCCCACCCTAAATTTATGAGTGGGGGATTCCTCTTTGCAGCTTGATCAACTTTCTTCCTGCATTTTGCAACTGGAGATTCTACTGCGATCTTCCAACTAGCTTTACAGCTGGTCCTTGACTTACAGCAGTACATTTAGTGACCATTCGAAGTTACAACACCACTGAAAAAAACCCAACTTATGACAGTTTTTCACATTTACAGCTGTTGTAGCATCTCCATGGTCACGTGATCAAAATTTGGGTGGTTTGGCAACTGACATGTATTTATAACAGTTCCAGTGTCCCAGAGTCATGTGATCACTATTTGTAACCCTCCCAGCTGTCTTTCAACAACCCAAGTCAATGTGGGAAGCCAGATTCACTTAACGACCACATGATTCACTTAACAATTGCAGTGATTTGCTTAACAAGTGTGGCACAAAAGGCCTTGCTTAGCAGTGGAAACTTTGGGCAGAATTGAAGTCATAAGTTTCTTCTGCTACTACTGCATTGTCTCCTTTAACTCTTCTTTGCAGACCTGCAGATTGTCCTCAACTTATGACCGTAATAGAGGCTGCCCATCGAGGTCATAAAGCGGGACCAACACAATTTTACAAGCATTTTTGTAGCAATCATTAAGCAAACCGATTGATCGCTATAGGCATGGTTTGGCCAAAAACTGGAATTAAATGACCATTTTGTAGCAGATGTGGGCAATTTTAGTGTTCAGGACCTGAATTTCAGTTTTTTTAAGAAATTGGTTCTTGGGTAATCTGGGGACATTTACAAGAGGACATTTACAAGTTTCTAGATCACTTTTTTCAGGGAATTGTTTTGAAGGGGATAAAGTCCAAGTAGTCCTCAACTTACAGTCACAATTGGGATCAGACCCAAAGGTGTTTTTTCAGGAGGCAAATGGACTTTCTTGGTGTGTTTTTTTTTTTTTTTTTTTTGAAGACGCTTCATTTCTCATCCAAGAAATTTCTTCCGTTCTGATAGGAAAGTGGGGAACAGAAGGATTTCTATTCCTTGAAGACAGCTGGTCATTTGCATCCTTTTAAGGGGGTCATTGAAGCACTTGGAGGTTTCTCTGTGTCCTCAGGGTCACCTGAGTAGGTGACCACCTAATGGTTCCTGCAGTCTGCATTTTTTTCCTCTGGAAATCCATTTCTATTTTGCACACCATGCAAAGGGTTCATCCCTATTGTATAGCAAAAAGTTTGCAGATATTCTGAGTCATCCAAGTCATGGTTGTCCCAAAGGTGCTTTCTCAGGAGGCAACTAGACTTCTTGAAAGAAAAACCAAGGAAGTCCAGTTGCCTCCTGAAAAAGCATCTTTGGGACAAATCATGACCTGGATGACAGAGAATCTCTACAGACAATTGGGATCAGAAGTTTCGTTGCTGAGCATGGCGGTGTTTAAGTGAGTCACACCTGATTTTATGCTTTTTTTTGCCACCGTTGTTAAATGAATCATTAAATGAATCTGGCTTCCCCCATGGACATGCTTGTCAGAAGCCGACTGTGAATACATGCCGGTTGTCCCAACACCCAAAGTTTGATCCCATGACTGTGGAGATGCTGCAATGGATGTAAAGTGGGAGGACTGATCATCAGTCACATTTTTCCGCACTGTTGTAACTTCACATGAAACAAATGACTGTTAAGTCAAGGGCTACTTGTATCAACACTGAGCAAATAAGCTGAGATACTTTGAGTTGATATGATTAAGATAGGATATAAATCTAATAATAAAACGATAAGCCTTATTTGATTTACATTAACATTGAATATAAGTGATATTGTCCAGCCGTTGTAGTCAAATCATTTTCTCTTTGGGTGATAGTAAATAAGATTATAGTTTGATCATTCTATAGTTAGAATGTTGGGGGCCTCTTCCAAGGCCTACTAGGACCTGCCACTGGACACAGTCATCCATCCCCAATCTGAGTATTGTTCTTGTCCTTGTCACTGGAAGGAAAAAACAATCACAAAAGTGTCTCACTTACTTTGGCCGTGTCATGCTGGGGAATTCATACGTGAAAGCAATTACATTTGGAAGAGTTTAGCAGTAAAAGGAAACCAGGCCATCAAAGAACACGGTGGTTGGATACCATCAAGGTTGGAATTTGACACCAGCCAGAGCATAGAAAAATTCGAAGAAACAGTGCAAGATTGGAAGATATGGAGAGACCTGACTAGGGGTGGGATTCAAAAATTTTTTAACAACCGGTTCTGTGGGCGTGGCTTAGGTGGTGGGCGTGGCTTGGTGGTCATGTGACTAGCTGGGCGTGGCCAACTCAATATCCACTCACATCAAGGCACACATCTCCTCGCCTGGCCTCTCGTGACTGTGGGGATGCTGCAACAGTCGTAAGTGTGAAAAACGGTCATAAGTCACTTTTTTCAGTGCCATTGTAACTTTGGTCCCTCCACACAAGCAAAGTACCAGCAAAGGAGGAAAAAAAACTCCAGAGAAGTTCCTGAGACAGGAAGTCCAGTCCTGCCAAGAATGTAATAAGGGTTAACGGAGAGGCAGTTTCTGTAAGCAACACCAGAATGTTTCCTTCCTGTCTTCCTTACAGGATTAGGCCAGTAATTTCTTCTAACAACGGGTTCTCCAAACTGCTTAGAATATTAACAACCGGTTCTAGCGAATGGGTACGAACTGGTAGAATCCCACCCCTGGACCTGACCCATAATGACCAAGAGATGGACATGACTGCAAAATGGATAACATCACCATCTTGTCTTCTTAGGTTGCCATTCTTTTGTGGGATCCTTCCTGGAATATTGTGCTGATGAGATGAGTGAGTAAGCTTCGTTTTATAACTTAAGAAGCCCCCATTCCTTGGAAGAGGGTGTTGTACATTATATAGCAAAATTAAAGCAGCTTAAACACAACAGGGCCTGCTTGGGATTCCTTTTCTGGTAAAACTGTTTTGATGTCATCAATAATGCTCAGCTCCTTCTGCACTTCTATGTATCGACATTCTTTCAACTTCTGATGCTCACCATCCTGAGAATGTTATCTGTACGCTCTGTTATGGGTAGTCCTCAACTTACGACCATAATTGAACCCGGGAATTGTGGTCATAAGTTGTTGTGGTCGTAAATAGAAGTATCATGAGACCGGACCCGATTTTTTTACCCTTTTTATGGTGGCCGTTAAGCAAACATTACGGTTGTCAGGACTCCAACAAATCCACCCCCATTCAAATCGTAAGTCTCTAGCCGCATCTCTCAGAGAAAATAAAACTGATTTATTAGAAGTGGCCATGTTGGTGTTAGCTGGATGCAGCCAATACTAAAATACATCATTCATTTCCCCCTTGACCCTGGTCTACCCCCCACCCCCTGGATGTATATTCTCCAATGGGACACATCCATAGCCAAGAGTCATCAATCATGCTCTCCAGTAATATTCTTGAGCTCTAACAACTTTAGGTTGCCAGGGTGATTATCTAGGCACTTAAGCAATGCATTGTTTTCCCCCACTCCCTTTTTCTGGCAGCTAAAAAGACCAAAGGAGTATCTTTTTAGTTGACAATGGTCTTCAAATGGATGAACCCACAATCATTAGTGGGATCAGTTTTCCCCAATGGGTGTGTTTTGGCCAAAAACTGGCAAAAAAGCATCAGAAATCATTGTGTTAAATTTATATTTACTGGCAAAAAAAATAAAGCGGAAGTACTATGCTCCATCCCATATTCGGTTCGACAAGATTGCCCTGATTAAAAAAACACTTAATCAGTAATCATTGGTACTTGACCATAAAGGTAAAGGTTCCCCTCACACATATGCACTAGTCATTTCTGGCTCCAGGGGGCGGTGCTGATCTCTGTTACAAAGCCGAAGAGCCAGCGCTGTCCAAAGATGTCTCCGTGGTCATGTGGCTGGCATGACTAAATGCTGAAGGCGCACGGAACCTTCCTACCAAAGGGGTCCCTATTTTTCTACTTGCATGTTTTACATGCTTTCGAAACTGCTAGGTTGGCAGAAGCTGGGACAAGTAACGGGAGCTCACTCCGTTACGTGGTGCTAGGGATTCGAACTGCCGATCTTTCTGATCGACAAGCTCAGCGTCTTAGCCACTGAGCCACCATGTCCCTTTGACCATAGGACCCTGCAAATAGGCATAAAGATGGGCCAGTTGTCAAGTGCACAAAATGGAACCACGTAACTGCAGGGTTTATGTGTGTGTCCAGCTGTCATAACTTGAAATGTCATGTGTTAATTCGTGTGTGTGTGTGTGTGTCTATCATAACTTTTAACAGTTGTGAATCAACTTGTTATAAGTCAAAGACCACTTGTAGTTGTATGACAGGGAGAGAAATAGGGATTAGCAACTTTTTAGATCGGGAACTTCAAACTTGGCAACTTTAAGACTTACGGACTTCAACTCCCAGAACTCCCCAGCCAGCCATGAATTCTGAAGTCCACAAGTCTTAAACTTGTCATGTTTGGAGACCCCTGTTTTAGGTGCTGATCCAACTTTGAGCAAAGACCCTGGCTTCTTTTTTCCAAGGCACTCCGGTCCGAAAAGAATCCTTCCCTACTTTATCCCAGATGAGCTTCCCTCAAATGGAGGTGTTGGACGATGGGGAGCTCCTCGCTGAGATAACGCCCCCAAAGCAAGAGAAGAAAATTCTTCCTGACCGGACGCGAGCCGCCCGAGACAGAGCCAACAAACGGATTGTGGAGTTCATTGTAAAAGCCAAAGGAGCTGATGAGCACCTCCGCTCTATCCTGAAGAGCCAGAAACAGTCACGCTGGCTGAGGAAATCCCTCAAAACACCCCGGTATTTGATCCTGGAGACCTACCTGGAGGATGATTATCAGCAGGACCTTGTGCTCAACTACTTAAAGAAAGTTTATCGGGAAGTTGGAGCCAAGAAGCTGCCGGTTAAAAATAGAGACAGTGCCAAATTTGTCCTTGAAGTACTTTTTCCAGAAGTAAGTGAAGTGGGGGACGTGGAAGATAAGCAGAGACTTTATACTGTGTCATTCTCCATGTAAAAACTCAATCCCTCTGGTTGTATTTGACCAGATTAGCATACTGCAGCTCTTCAAGGATTCAGGTGGAAATTTTTCCTAGCCATCCTTGGGAGAACCAGAATATGAATTGAGAGCTTTTTGTTCTGCCACTAAGTTGTAGCCCTTCCGTCCTTCCTTCCTTCCTTCCTTCCTTCCTTCCTTCCTTCCTTCCTTCCTTCCTTCCTTCCTTCCTTCCCTCACTGTCTTCCTTCCTTCCTTCCTTCCTTCCTTCCTTCCTCCTTCTTCCTTCCTTCCTTCCTTCCTTCCTTCCTTCCTTCCTTCCTTCCTTCCTTCCTTCCTTCCTTCCCTCACTGTCTTCCTTCCTTCCTTCCTTCCTTCCTTCCTTCCTTCCTTCCTTCCTTCCTTCCTTCCTTCCTTCCTTCCTTCCTTCCCCCCCTCCCTTCCTCCTCTTCCTCCTCCTCTAAACCAATGTTTCTCAGCATTGGCCATTTTAAGAGGTGTGGAATTCTGGGATTTGAAGTCCATACATCTTAAAATGGCCGTGGTTGAGAAGCACTGCTCTAAACAGTGCCCTTTTCTTTTTGTCTCCAGGCCATCATTTATGCAATTTCTGCTGTGGATCAGATAGACTACAAGACAGCAGAAGAAAAATACATCAACGGACCTCCAGTGAGCAAAAGGTATCTGCTCAGACCTTCATCCCATATATAAGTCTGCCTACCTCACACAATTAAGTCTGCCTACCTCACATAATCTCTTGTGTGCCTGTCACATTATGCAGTGGCAATTTTTTTTCCCAGCTATCCCACACCTGGTACTTCTAGACATGTTGGGATTGCAGTATGAAGATGGTTACTAGGAATTCTGGAATTATGTCTGTCTGTTTCTGTTTGTGAATCTTCCTTCCTTCCTTCCTTCCTTCCTTCCTTCCTTCCTTCCTTCCTTCCTTCCTTCCTTCCTTCCTTCCTTCCTTCCTTCCTTCCTTCCTTCCTTCCTTCCTTCCTTCCTTCCTTCCTTCCTTCCTTCCTTCCTTCCTTCTCTGATTCTCAGGTTTGCCATTGCCTGATCTTGAGTCTGACATTGGTCCAAAGCTCCCCAACTGTCTTTGTGCCTAAGACAGAATTAGACCTCACAGCTTCTGGATTTCTAGCCTGCTGCCTTAACCATTATCCCAAACTGCCTCTCTTAGACATATATATATTTTATATATTCTACACAGTTTTCATATATGAAGTGGAATGAAACGTTGTCATCCTCTCACAAATCTCGGACTTACCAAAAAAAATGCCAGTCAAATCCAGCTTTCCTGCTAAGATTTCAAAAGCAAAATTTGTCCAACCAACTATTGTGTTTCCCCCAAAATATGACCTGCCCCAAAAGTAAGCCCTAGTTTGATTTTTACATGTGCACCCAATATAAACCCTACCTCCAAAATAAGCCCTAGTTAAGACCCCCGCCCACTCCAGGAAACATGGGGTGGGGTGAGGCGCATGGGTAAAAATTAAGCCAGTGGGGGTGGGGTAGAGTTGCCCTACTTATCAGGCCTCGCACACCCGATACCTGCCTTGCCGGCCCACTTCTTCGGCCGGTTGCTGCTGCCCCCCCCGCCTCCATTTCATTGTCAGGCTTTTAAGAAAGATCTCTGCAGCTGGGAAATGTGCTCCAAATTGATGCATGCAGTGCTCCCCGGCCTTGTTTTTCAGGAAGGGCCTCTGCAGCCAATAAAGGCTCTGGATCGATTGTTACTGGCTGCAGAGGCCTTTCCTGAAGGGGCCTCTGACAGTGAAAAGAAGACCAGGGTGATGCACATAAGTGGCGACAAGCAGCCACTGACGAAGTGGGCCGGCAGTGGGCTCCTGCTGGGTGGGGCTGTCAGTGCCGCCGCTGTGAGATGAGTCAGTGGAAGACACCCTCTGAAAATACGACCTGGTGCCTTTTTTGTGGGGGAAAATATATAAGACCGGGTCTTATTTTCAGGAAAACATGGTAGTGAAGGACCAGCAGTAAGCCGCATCTTTGAAAGCAAAAGGTGCTACAGCTTCCACCAAAAAGGAGTGCCTTCAAGCCAGTAGAGTACAGTAGTCCTCGACTTACAACAGTGCATTGAATGACCGTTAAAAGTTACAACAGCACTGAAAAAAAGTGACTTACGGCCATTTTTCATACTTAACAACCGATGTGGCAGCCCTCTTGTCCTCTGGTCAAAATTCAGGCACTTAGCAACTGACTCAGATTTAGGACGGTCACAGTATCCCGGGGTCACGTGATCACCTTTGGCAACCTCCTGATGAGCAAAGTCAACGGCGGAAGCCAGGTTCACTTAACAACCATGTTTCTAACTTCACAACTGCAGTGATTCACTTAAACAACTGTGGCAAGAAAGGTTATACAATGAGGCAAAACTCAATAAATGTATTGCTTAGCAACAGAAATGTTGGGCTCAATTACGGTCATAAGTCGAGAACCCCTGCAGCCCTCGGTTAATGACATTAATCGAATCAGGAATTCTGTTGCTAAATAATGCCATTGAAAAGCACAATGGAGATTGCTGTCATTAGGTGAATCATGCATGATTGCTACCGTGTTTCCCCAGAAATAAGACCCACCCCCAAAATAAGCTCTAGCCAATTTTTGGGGTGGGCTTAATATAAGTATTACCCCCAAAACAAGCCCAGGGTGATGGGCATGGCCAGCACAAGAGGTGGCGAGTGCGCGGGGCCTGATGGTGTCTGACAGCAGCCTCATCCCGCCAACCACTTGGCGCAGTTCAGATAAGTCTGAGCACAGAGGCAGAGGCAGGGGGAGACAGGTGATCCGGACGTGCTGCGCGGCTGCTTTGATCATGGGAGGCTTGCAGGAGGCTCATGCGGCAGCACCGGCATCAGATGGAGGCTGTGATGACCCGGGACGTGGCACAAAAGCAACAAAGTCACAAAAGTAGGTAAAGTCCCTTTAATTCCTCCAACTTGGCCCCCAATGTCCAGTTATTGTCGGCTGGAGAAAAAGCTCTCCCAAGAACAGTTTTTAAAGGGAAGAAATTCAGTCCGAACTCAAAGTACATATAAATTATAAATAAAAACCAACACAAACCACGCTGCAGCAATTAAGGAGACAGCGCAGGATAAGGAATTGCAGAACTCAAAAGATAACGAAACACACACAGTTGGGAGGACGCCAGAACCCAGATAGGACTTGACAAACAAAGATAATTCACGCTTTGCTTCCAGCAAGGTTCTGTGCGCAAACACCCTCTTTATCTTGTTTTCCCAGCTGCAGCTAATGAAGGGAATCAGGGCCTTTTTCTCCCCCATAATCCATGTTGCTCCCTTCTCCATTCCTCCCTGCGTGCCCTAGGATGCAGAGGGGGTGGGCCTGGGTCTTCCTCTGAATGCCCAGCCAGACTGTGCCCTTCCCCAGTTTCCTCCACAGCCACTGGAGCCACACTCCCACTCCCTGTTAGCTGTTCAACCTCCCCCTCAAAATCAGATTCCAACAGGGACATGACAGAGGCAGAGGCTCGGGGGGTGGGGGAAGAGGCAGATGATCTTGGCGTCTTGGGGGCTGCCTGGCGAGTTGGCATCGGCTGCCACTCCTCCACCCCTGCCTCTTCCTTTTCCTGCCTCCAGTGTGCACTTTTCACCTAGAGGGAGGCGAAGTTTCACCTGCTTGCAAATGGGGCACTGTGATGACCCAGGGTGGGATACAAAACAAACACAGTCACAGAAAACAGGCGAAGCTCCTTTTATTCCTTCAGTTTGCTTCCAAGCTCTGAATATCTTTGACAGAAGACAAAAAAACTCCCACACCGTTACACGAAGAAGGAAAAAAGCAACACAAACCAGGCAACATAAGGGCTGGAGTATGTCCACAGATAACACACACTGGGAAGGACGCCAAACTCAGAGGGGAACTATAAACTAGAGATATTTACGCTATTTGTTTCCAGAGTTTGCCAGTACGCAGGTCCAAACTCTTATCCAGTTGTCACAGCTGCAGCCCATGAAAAGGATCAAGGCCCTCTCCTCCCCAGTAGACCACGTCTCTCCCTTATCCTCTCCTCCCTGCATGCCGTAGGATGGATAGGGGATGGGCCTGCCTACTCAGCCGGCCTCTGCCCTTCCCCAGCCTCCTCCGGAGCCACACTTCCACTGGCTGTTCCTCCTCTCCCTCAGAGTCAGTCTCCACCAGGGGCATGACAGGCACTTTGAAATGGATCACTCTGTTTCAAAGCACCCCATTTGCAAGCAGACAAAGCTCCCAATATTCCGTTATTTCTCCATCCCGCCGAAAAGTGGGCATCTATGGAGCAAATCGCTCCGTCCCCAAGTGCCCCATAGGCGCCCAAACACTTTTCCCCCAGAGGGAGACGAAGTTTCATTCACTTGCAAAAGGGGGCACTTTGAAATGGAGCTACAAAGCTTTTAGTATTCCATCATTTCTCTGTCTGGGTGAAAAGTGCCTCTGCCCTGGGAAGCCCTGTAAGCCGTAGTGGCCGCAGGCAAGCAGAGGGTGGGAGGGAGGGTGCAGGTGGGTGCAAAATTAAGACATCCCTGAAAATAAGACCTAATGGGATATAAGACGTCTTTTCAAATGGCGATGACCGCCCAGTAGATGCGTCATCACCATTTGCAACTTCCTACCAGCTTCCCCTTTGGCTTTGCTTGGGGGAAACCAGCAAGGAAAGTCTCCAGTGGCAGTCCCGTGATTGTGGGATGCCATAATTGCGAGGCGGTTGCTAAGCGCCCCAGTCGCATTCACGTGACCGGAGAGAGACTGTGCCAGCTGCAACTTAAGGACTGGCTGCAAACCACCTGGTTCGTTGGGAGTTCATAATTTCGGAGAGTTGCTGAACAAGTGGTCGTTAACTGAGGACTAGCTGCATTCCTGTCAGAGCGAGCCGGGTTTAGAAGGGCTGTTTTACTGTGCATCCTTTCTCCCCTCCTAAATCAGGACATCCTGAATATTGCAGCTTTTTGTTTTCCTTCTGAGGACCTTATTTCTTCTCTCTCCATCATTCTTCAGGACACCCAGCTGTATCGCACCAATTTAATAAACTGTCATTAGATAGCTAGCCTTTATTTATGGCACTATACGGGTAGTCCTCAACTTACAGCAGTTCATTTAGTGACCATTCAAGGTTACAACATCACTGAAAAAGGTGACTTATGGCCGTTTTTCATCCTTAAGATCATTGCTGCAACCCCAGGGTCACATGATCCAAATTCAGATATTGGTAACTGACTCATATTTATGACGGTTGCAGTGTCCTGGGGGTGGGGGGTCACGTGATCCCCCTTTGCGACCTTCCGATGAGCAAAATCAACGAGGAAACCGGTTTCATTTAACAACCAGGTTACTAATTTACCAACTGCAGTGATTCACTTAATAACTGTGGCAAGAAAAATCATAAACTGGGACAAAGCTCGTGACGATTCCATATATATGCATAAGTTGAGGCCTACCTGTAATTCTTCATAAAATATATATATATATATATCAGGGCATTTCAAAATCATAGTTTGAACAACAATAAAACTACAGGTAACCCTCAACTTTACAATCATTTGATTTGTTTGAAGTTACAGTGGCACTGAAAAAAAATTGCCTTACAACCAGTCCTCCCACTTATGACCATCGCAGTATCTCCTACAGCAACTTGTACAATGACTGCAATGTCCTGGGGTTGCCATTTGTCACCTTCCCAGCCAGCTTCCAACAAGCCAGCCAGGTTTGCTTAATGACCATATATGATTCACATAACAACCACATGACTTGCTTAATGACTACAGCGGTTTGCTTAACAGTGGCAAAAAGGTTGCAAAATTGGGCACGGCTCATTTAACAACCATTCGGATTAGCAGCAGAAATTCTGGTCACAGACGTGGTCATAAGCTGAGGACTTCTTGTATAACATTGTTTACAAACGTTTCTACTAGGAAGTCTCTGGCAGTGTAACAAATAGAGCTTGACGATCCGCATTTACGGCTGAAGGGAAGACGATCGGTCTTGAGTTTTATTGTGTAAAAAGAAACTAGGGAACAAAATCTCAGGGTTTCGGCTTCCCCCGTTGCTATAGGTTTGTTTTGTTTGCTTGCAACTTTTTTTTAAATCCTTCAGGGAAAGAGAAGAATTTGAAAAAGAAATCCAAGAGGAGAAGCAAAATTGTGCCAAGAAAACAAGAAGCCATCTGTAAATAAACTCTGAAGTTCTTTTTCCATCCATTTATGTACTGGGTCCTGTGAGGGAGATTAAATTCTGTGGTTTTGTACAGAATATTAAATTTATTATATATATATATAGATAGATGTATATGAAAGAGATGTCTATGAAATAGGAGGAATCGGGATGCCTGCTGTTTCCTCCGTCTCCAGTTAGAAATAAATGAGTTGTGTTTGGTCTGTCGCAACGAATCTCGGCTACATAAGAAGCTGCCTCCAGTTTGAAGCACATTTTAAAATTATATGAATAAGTATCAGCTCCTTATAGACTTGATTGTGATTTGAGCCCACCGTTGACTCTGGACAACGTTTGAAATGGCTCTCATACCTATTTAGCCAGAAGCAACATGCATGTATGTATTGCAAACTCTTCTCTCTTCTGTTCTTCAGTTATCGGGGTGGCTAAGATTCATTCAGTCTGTTCTGGTGCTAAGTTGTAGGACCAGGCACACTTCCAGACTTATTCAGAAGTGCTTTGGACTGTGGACGAAGGCAGCCATTCTTTACTGCTCATTAAAGCAGCTGCCTCCTTGTTTAAGCCTTCTACCCAAGCCTGAAAAAGCTAGGTTTCCTTTTATGAATCGGTTCATTAAATCAGCCGTATTTTAATGCAACTTTTAAAGATACCACATGTTTCAGCCTAGAAGCCTGTGGGGGAAAACGTGTTGCTTAAAAATGAGCAGCAGGAAGCTGCTACATTCAACAACTTCTGAAGACCTTCTGATTAATTCTGGAAGCATGGCGATAGCAACGTAGAAAATGTTTTCAATTTCAAATGTTTTTGAGCCTAGAATGCTCAATTTTAAGTTATGAAAAACCCCATTTTTGAGCTCAGAATCGCTGTTTCACACTTTGAGCAATTGTTCTGATACTTTTCTGACCTCAGAAAATCTTATTTCAAGCTTGGAGTATTGAGTAATGGCCTTTTCTTATTTTATACATTTTATACATTTTGCATAATTCCTAATTGTGAAGTGTGCATTTTAAAAATACAACATTGTTTAAAGCAAGGGTTGGGGAAATCTGGCCCTTTAATGACTTGTGGAACTTCAACTAATTCCTGGCCAGTTCAGGAATAATGGGAGTTGGAATTCCACAAGTCGCAAAAGGGCCAGAGTTCACTAACCCTGCTTTAAACAATATTGTTGTCTAAAATCAATTGCTTTTCATTTTTATAAATCTGCTTACATCATCAACCAAGACATTCTGCAATGCCACACTTATCCTACCATATTGTATTTTGTAATTCTGGATCAATTTTTTTTTTTTTTTTTGGGGAGAAATGCGGATGACATTCAATTGTCTCCATTTTTATTGACTGTACTGACATTCCTTATGACATCCCACTCTGCGACTTTCGTGTTTTGTAATTTTGGAAAAAAATACAAAATAAAAATAGCTTTCAGTGCTTCACATTGTAGTGTCGTGTCTTCTTAAAATAAGGCCTCGGAAGTGCAGATAGTCTTCGGCATTTAGCGACCATTCTCAGTTAACAACGGTACTGAAAAAAGGAGTTTAACCATTGGTCTTTGGACGTAGGACAAGGGTCCCCAACCCCCAGGCCACAGCCCAATACTGGGCCATGACCAGGGGTGATCTGCGACCGGTTCACCCATAGCTAATTTTATGGCCGGTTCAGCAAGCAGCAAATCCCACCTCTGGCTGGCCCTGCCCACCCCGCTCCAGCCCTCCAAGGAATCCCCACACGGCCTGTTTTGGATGCCAGGTAAGTGCAGGGCCCACGCAGAGGCTCGGTCAATCCAGGTACAGGTGTTCTTTGACCCACAACAGTTTGTTTAGTGACTGAACAGCACTGGAAAAAAGTGACTGATCACCGTTTTTCACACTTACGACCTTGCGCCATCTCCATTGGTCACGGGATCAAATTTCAGATGCTTGACAACTGACTCTTATTTATGACGGTTGCAGTGGTGCCTTTTTCCAACCTTCTGACAAGCAAAGTCCATCGGGAAACCATGTTCGCCTTAACAACCGTTGTTGCTAACTTAACGGTGGCAGCAAAGATCCTAAAATGGGCGAAAACTCACTTAACTGTCATGCTTAGCAACAGCAAAACAACACCTACCTCAACTTTTCCTAAAAATGTCCAATTCAGTTGGGTTCAGCAAAGACTTCCTGAGGAGGGGAATGGGCTACTTTTATTTCAGAACTGGTAAAACCATTTTTTTAAAGGATACACATAACACTTAATAGATCCAGCTCTACACCCGCTCCTGGCAGGCCAAAAGGTAGGTAGGTGAGTGTGTGTGTGTGAGGGGGAGGGGGGAGGCAGGGAGAGAGAGGTTGCTGGATGGAGGATTCTGGGAGTTGAAGTCCATACATGTTAAAGTGACTGAGATTTAGAAAAGGTTCCTTTAGTTAACCTGCTGAAAGCCAAATCTGGCCCTAGGTTCTGCCTCAGTTTATCTTCCCAATAAGCAACTGAGTCAGAAGATCATTTTAAAAAAAGTTTATTAGGGTACGCTGATAAAGTGGGATCTCTCTATGAAAAAGGAGGGAGAGAAACCCGAGCCCCATGTTACCTTCCTTTTTATAGTTAACCCAACAAAGAAAAGGCAGGAGGAAAGCAGATTGGATAGAATAAAAGTGACCTCCCTTTTGCATAGGAAATCAGTTACATGTAGTCAAACGTGTTATATATTTGCACCACATAATATCACACATGTTCATTAAAATGAGCTCTGACCTCCGAAGGGGTGTAATTGTAAGGAAAAAAGGTTGTATGGAGTTCACAAAAGAGATAAACCAGATCCCAATTTGGACCAACAAATTTTTTTCTTAGTTGGAGCTAGTCTCCAGCTAATTTATCAACTTAGGAACATTAAAAGCCAATAAACCTGAACATCCTTTTAAGAGAGAAAATAAATCAAATTAAAATACAAAGTAACTGTGTTAACAAATCACAAAATCCATGTTCTTTGCCCTTCACTGCCCAGCTGGAGTCCAACTCCCACCCAACAGCTGTTCAAAGCAATGATTGGAAACTTCTTAAATCATAGGCAGCCTTTCCATTTTGAGGACAGCACAAAACCTGGTCCATGTTGTTGCAGGCTGGGCAGGTCTTTGTCCACAATGGTTAGGGGTAGTTGACTGCTGAATTTGTTGAACTTCACGGGAGAAAATCCTCCTCCCACTACTGGGAAGCTGTTTCCCTGGTAGTCTTTTAATTTAATTTGGTGGGACTCTAGTTGCTGTCTGGTTATTCCTGGCATTGCCTTCTTTATTGTTGCCCATGACACTGTGGAGATATATGACCCACTATCTATCTCCATGTTGCATAGTTCTTCTGCAATCTGCATGGTGATGTGCATTTAAAAAAAAAAATTATAGGCACCAGAGTGTCCTATTGTTGTCTGATTATAGTCTCTGTCTCTTGAGGCTCCGCTTTCCTCCCGCCGGTAGTTTGAATTTGGTGCCTTCGGGTATCCCCTTTGTGGCTGCCCATGTGGCTGCCTCTGACTTGGATAGGCAGGCAGACTTGCTCTGCAAGCTTCTGCGATGTGCCTTCTCTTTTCACACCGTCTGCATATGGTGTCTTTAAACCTGCATGCCGACCTGGGGTGATTTCTCTTGCATCCTGAACACCTGGAAGGCCTCTGCTCTGCTTCGCTTTGCCCCATTCACCCGTCTGATCTGATTCTACAAATTTCTTCTTCTTCCTCCATACTCCCCTCTTCTTCCTCTTCTTCTGGGTATCTAGCATCTGTGTCAGCTTTGGAAGCCATATTGAGATCCAATGCTCCCACGCTGCCACAATTGAGCCTTGGAAAGTGGGAGGGGGGGGAATTCATTGGAGTATATCTAGTTAGACATAATAAAATTCTTTTTCTGATTCAAGGTCAGGTCGTGTTGTGCATACCGTGTTTCTCATATAATAAGGCCGGGTCTTTTTTTTTGAGCCCGAAAAAATGGCTAGGTCATCTTTTCAGGGGTGACTTAATCCCCCTGCATCTTCGGGTGGGTGGGCGGCAACAGCTTGGATGTTGACCTCGGCGTTAAGTGGGGCACTTCATATCGGGGTCAACGCAGGCAGCATCATATCTGGGTGTGCAACAAAAGTACTTCCTAACGCAAGCCCCCCATTTCGCATGTTTTAATATAGGCCTTAATTTGGGGGAGGGGCTTAATTTCATTTCATGCCTATAAAACATGCTGGGACTTCCTATTGGGAGGCCGTATTGTTGGAGAAACAGGGTAGTTAGCCTATATAACCGCATCATGCGAGCCTCTGTGGCGCAGTGGTCAGAGTGCAGTACTGCAAGCTACTACTGCAGCCAGCTGCCTACAATTTGGCAGTTCAAATCCCACCCGGCTCAAGGTGGACTCAGCCTTCCATCCCTTCTGAGGTGGGTTAAATGCGGACCCAGATTGTTGGGGGCAATATGCTGACTCTGTAAACCGCTTAGAGAGAGCTGTAAAGCACTATAAAGCGGTATATAAATCTGAGTGCTACTGCTATAGTGAAAGGAAGTCTTACTTTGGGACGGATGGTGATTGGGCCATGTGATGTAGTGATGGGTGTAGGGGATGGATTTGTAGTTTTTACTTATTGCAAGGAAGCCCAGAACTTTCAGATTCGGGATTCCCCAGTTTGTGCCAATTACTATCCAAATAAAAGGAACTTTTGAGAGATGCCTGTCTCAGAGTTATTGGTTGGAATGGAGGTTTTGTTGGAACGCTGACAGTCTGCCCCCCCTGGAGGAGTGGATGCTTCTGGACTTAAAGTTAGCGGCTGTCGGCTTGTCAGAGAGTTCCTCTGCTTGTGCTTCTTCCAGCACCTCTTTGAACATCTGTGCCTTTTTGTTGTTGTTGTTAGTAATTTCCTCTGCAGCCTCAGGTCTCTCATGCCCACAAGGATTCGATCTATTAGCATTTGGTCTTGAATTGGCATCGTTCAGTCTCGAGAGACTATGGTACCGTGCTCTGAAAAGCAGTCCTAAAACAGCATCTAGTGTGGCTAAAAAGGCCAATTCGAGAGTGGCAATCCCTTCCACACTGAGGACAGATACAGTCTGTCTCCTGTCCAGCCCCCAGATTTCGCTGGCTCCAGCGGGACTGCCACTTTGCCTCAGCCTGCCGAACGAGTGCCTCTCCTTCGAATTGGAGAAGGCCAGGCCGCGTCTTTAGCCTCCAAGCTGAACGATCAGAGGTCAAGGTTTCCCAGCTGTCGATGTCCATTCCCAAGGCCTTTAGATCCCTCTTGCAGACGTCCTTATATCGTAGCTGTGGTCTCCCTTGAGGGTGCTTTCCCTGCACTAATTCTCCATATAGGAGGTCTTTTGGAATCCGACCATCAGCCATCCTCACGACATGCCCAAGCCAGCGTAGACGTCGCTGTTTCAATTTGATCTACCTTTTCAAATTTGCAGCTGGCTGCCATGCCCCTCAGCTGAGTAACATATTCATTGATGGTCTCACTGGGTGTTGCTCTCTGCGGTAGAAATCAAGGCAGCGGGCGTAAGGTGCGGGGGCATAATGTTCCTTCGGCATTTCTTCTGGGCCTTACTCATTCCATGGTTTCTATCTCCTTTCCATATATGTGACCCAATTGTGCTGCGTTGGGTTGAATGGTTCTGGTGGAGCAAAAGTAGCCTGAGGGCCGGTGCTTGAGATTCAACCTGGAAATAAGGAGAAACTTTCTGACAGTGAGAACAATCAACCCATGGAACAGAAGTTGCCCTCAGAAGTTGTGGGAGCTTCATCGCTTGAGACTTTCAAGAAGAGATTGGACTGCCATTTGTCAGAAATGGTGTAAGGTCTCCCGCTTGGGTGGGGGTTGGACTAGATGACCCACAAGGTCCCTTCCAACTCTGATTATCTGTTAGATTCAATCTCGGCTGGAAAAGATGGCCGTCCGTTGCCAGGCATTGAGGGTCCTTTGTTCTCTCCTAGGATCCCACCTTGGTCGCCAGTGTTAAATCGGGGGTCTGAGTGAAGAGGCAGGACAGCGTAGGGCAGGTTAAGGAACTCCTTTACATTTGGCTCCGGTAATAACAAACTGCCGTGGCTTTTCCTGCAGGTCTTTTTACAGGTTGCTGTCCAAATTTTCATTCACTGGCATCCGTTCGTTTTCCCGCTTGGCAAACGAA
>NC_142009.1:329028111-329033111 GCF_049901735.1 Notechis scutatus | reverse complement strand
CTGCCTCCCCAGTCCCAGCTGGTTGGCTGGGTCTTCTTTGGTTGCCCTGCACAGGAGAACGGGGCTGAAAAGCAGGTTAGAGGGTGTAGAGTTGTAATTGCAGGAATGTTCCAATCTCGGATGGCAAACCTCAGATAAAGAATGTTTCCAAGCAAATACAACTCAGGTAAACAAAGTCACTAATCTAAAGGAGGATTAGAGAGAGGAAGTAAACATATGTTAGACTTTAACTAGAGATAATTAATTGTATTAATTACTGTGCTAAACAGTAACCAAAGTTAAGCAGTAACCAAAGTTAACCAATGTTGGAGGATAACTAAAAATGTGTATAAATGCAAGACTAGACTCCAATAAAGATCATCATGATTCAGTTGTTCATGATCAAACAACTCGACTGCCTCGTCATTACAACAAGAGGGGTGGGGAGGGAATGGAGATTTTGCAGTATCCTTCCCCTGCCACGCCTGCCAAGCACACCCACCAAGCCAAGCCACGCCCACCCAGCCATGCCCATAGAACCGGTAGTAAAAAAATTTGAATCCTACCACTGCCCGCAGGGTGCTTAGATCTGGCCTATGGTGCGTCCCTGGAAACTGCAAAGGACTGGCCCTCAGTGCCTCTGCCAGCGAAAACGGAGCTCAAGAAGGCCGCGGGTAGCCCTCCCGAGCTCCGCAATCAGCCCTCCTGAGCTGCATTTTCACTGGCAAAGGATTTCAGGAGGCCGTCACAGCCAAAAACGGAGCTCGGGAGCCTGTTTTCGTTGGCAAAGCACTCGGGCCACCACAGGAGCCTCCAACACGAGTGACATTGAGCTGGCCATGCTCCCCCCAGTCCCCCCCCAAGGTCAAACACAACCCTGATGCAGCCGTCCATGAAATCGAGTTTGACACCCCTGAACTAAACGTTTTTTTTTTCAAAAGTCAGACGCTTTCGAATGCCACAGCTCATTTCATCCAAAGCGCCTTTTGTCTTTGAGAAGTGTTTCTGGCTCTTGAAAGATGCTACCAGACCCTTCCTGATTTAATTGCGGTTCCTTCCGCACACATTTACGGAGTTGGCAGGCCCAGGTAGTTTAGTCATTTACTGTCTTCTTCTCTCCCCCCCACCCTGAATTTGATACAGGGCATCGTGAGAAACAATTCAGCCTTAGCTTTGGTTCCTATTGGTTTAATCGTATTCCTCCCCTGCCTTTATATCAAAGGGGTGTGTGTGGGTGTGCGCTGATGAAAGACTACAAAAAGACCCCCCAATCTGGTTGTGATTGCATGTAGACTTTGAGCCTCACTTGTATGCTGATTAAAGGACTTCCTGGTGGTTTGTGAAATTCAATAATTTGACAACCTCTGTCACAGAGCTTTCTAAGTAAGAGACATGACACCAAAAAAAAAAAAAAAAAAAGGAAGGAGAAGGTTGTGCTGCGCTCAATCAGTGTGCAAGAGCTCCTTCGGAAAGAATTCAGACAGCCGTCATCAAAGGTTGTATTTCACAATATTTTTATTAAAAGGAAAGGGAGATGCCCTTGGTTCAATTGCCTCCTTTGCAAATATCTTAGCAACATTGCAGCACAGAAGTGGTTTGACCTAGCCTTTTTTTCCAAGCATTTAATTTCCCATTCAGCCAGATGCTCTCCCATCCAAGAACTAACTACAGTTGACTCTGCTTAGCTTTAGAGATCAGCCAAGAACAGTTAGACACCTTCTATCTGCTTTTGTCAGCCAAGATTGATTAAGTGCTGCTCTATATGTTTGGGGGTGTTTTTTCCGCTATAAAGTCTTTCTTTTTTTTACTCTTGGCAACTGCCTGGAAAGTCCCTGCATTTTTCTTGGCAAGCTGAGCTGAGAGTCATGGGCCTAAATTCACCAAGCAGGTGTTGTTTCCAAGTCTAGGCTAGAACCCTCAGTCCAGAGGTGGTATCCAGCAGGTTCTGACCGGAAGCGGAAATTTTGAGTAGTTTGGAGAACCGGCCAATCCCACCTCTGACTGGCCCCGCCCCCATCTATTCTCTGCCTCCTGAGTCCCAGCTGATTGGCTGGGTCTTCTTTGGTTGCCCTGCACAGGAGAACGGAGCTGGAAAGCAGGTTAGTGGGGTGGGGGAGGGAATGGGGATTTTGCAGTAACCTTCCCCTGGGTGTGGGGAGGGAATGGAGACTTTACAGTATCCTTCCCCTGCCATGCCCACCAAGCCACGCCCACAGAACCGGTAGTTAAAAAAATTCCCACTACTGTCCCAGTCTCCCAGTTTCTTGTCTGGTGCTTTAAGCATCCTACCAATCTGGTCCTACCTGTTAACAGCCTTCTATATGGTTCTATCCACAAAGAAGAGGGGGTCAAATTATTCTCCAAAGAACCGGAAGGCAGGAAAAATAAACCGTGGTTGGAAACTAATCAACGAAAGAAACAACCTGGAATTAAGACGAAGCTTCCTAGCAGTGAGGATAATTAACCAGTGGAACAGCTTGCCTCCAGAAGTTGCAGGCGCTCCATCACTGGAGGTTTTTAAGAAGAGAATGAACAGCCATTTGTCTGAAATGGTATAGGTTCTCCTGCTTGTGCAGGGGGCTGGACTAGAAGACCTCCAAGGTCCCTTCCATCCATGACTTCTAGTTGGTAGGCAGTCTTGGCCACAATGGAAGGTACTGCTCTCTGGACAGGTCCGTCCCAGCAAAGTCGACCTTCTCTCATCTTCTGTATAATTAGGTGCCGCACCAAAATGTTGTCGAATGGTGTCATTTGTGGGGTGGTCAAGAAGGGAGATGCCCGATATCCAACGGAACATTCACATTTCCATGGCATGGAAATAACTTTCAGTCCCTGTTGTTGCAGCCCAGCATTCAGTGCCATACAGTGCAATAGAGCGGATGGTTGTCTCGTAAATCTTAAATTTAAGACAGGTGGGCATTCGTCTGATCACATAACCCAGTGGTGAGTTCTCGCCAATGTATCCTGGCTGCATTCACCCTTGCTCGCACATCACCATCGATGTTGCCATTGCCTTGGAGGTGGGATCACCCAGAGATGGACTTCAGCAGGTTCTGACCAGTTCTGGAGAACCGGTGGCGGACATTTTGAGTAGGTCGGAGAACCGGCAAAACCCACCTCTGACTGGAGATTTTACAGTATCCTTCCCCTGCTAATCCTACCAAGCCACGCCCACAGAACTGGTAGTAAAAACATCTGAATCCCACCACTGGGTGGGATCCCAGATACTGAACAGTGTCCACCTTCTTTAGGTTTTCTCCACTGATTTGAAGCGTTCCAGGGGTGGTAAACGTCTCTAAGTACTCCGTTTTCTTGATGTTGAGGCCCGAGTCTGAAAGGTCCCTTCTGGCTCTTGTCTATTCTAATTCACCTCCCCTTGTCCTCTCACTTTTCAACCCTGCCTAGGTGTGGTTTTTCACTACCGAGCGGCTAGCAACCGCTACGCTTTGACTTTCCCAGAGGCGCAGAAGGCCTGCGAAGAGAACTCGGCTGTCGTTGCATCTCCTGCTCATCTGGAGGTGGCCTTTGAGGATGGCTATGACAACTGTGATGCCGGATGGCTCTCCGACCACACTGTTAGGTATGTGGAAGAATCAGGGGGGTGGGCTACTACCGGTTCGCACCAGTTCAAGCGAACCGGATGTTAATTTTACATCTGGTTTGCCGAACCAGTAGTTCCCATGACTGACTGGCCTCGACCCTCCCAGGTGTCCCCCACGTGGCCCGTTTTGGATCCCAGGTAAGTGCAGGGCCTGTGTGGAGGCTCGAGGAGGGCGAAAACAGGCCTCCAGGAAGTTTGAGAAGGCTGGAAATGGGCCCGTTTCCGGCCTCCAGAGGGCCTCCGGAGCTTGGGGAGGCCGTTTTTACCCTCCCGGAGACTCGAGGAATGTCTCCAGAGCTCCGGGAGGGCAAAAATTCCCCCCCACCAGTGCAGGAGGTTGACTAGGCCTTGGCCACGCCCACCCAGCAACCAGATAGAGAACCGGTTGCTAAAATTTTTGAAGCACTCCCTTGGGAAAAAATGTACATTCTAACTAGCTTGATTGAGGAGGGGCTGATCCAATTTTCTGCTCTGAATTAGCACCACGTAAAAATACGCTTTTCTTTTGATTATTTTTTTCCTTTCAAGAAAAAAAGAGGAGACACCTGCCGTGTCTCTCTGTACAGCAAATTTTGTGAATCTCCAAATGTTACACCGGCAAAGGTGTGCTCAGGTGCATTTTGATTATTTTATTGCAGCAAAATATAACTGCAGTCAAAATTAATAGGACATAAGCCTACAGGTAAACCTCCACTTACGACCATAATGGAGCCTGTCATTTCGGTTGTAACAGTGGTAAAAAGGAACATCATTGAGACCAACCTGAAATTTATGATCTTTTTTTCTGGTGGTTTTTAAGGGAACACCACAGTTTTTAAGGGAACCAATTATTTATTATGGGTCAGTCTTGCTGAAAATTGGAAGTAAATGCCAATGCCAATTTTCAGCAAGGATGTGACACTACAAACGGCTGTAAATACAGGCTGGTTTTTGAGCACCAGAAATGCAACCATGTGATTCGGGGGGGGGAGGCGCACATTGGAACTTTAGAACTGGGTTGGAAGTGCCTCCCCAGGGAGGTCTGTCAGAACTTTGAGTGGTAACTAAGTCGAAAGTCAAGAACTACCTGTTATTCTACCGTCTACATCAGGGGTGTCAACTCAAGGCCTGGAGGTCGGATCTGAGGGCCGCCCTGGAAACAGCGAAGGACAGCCCACAGTGCCTCTTCCACCAAAAACGGAGCTCACAAGGGCCATGAGCAGCCATCCCAGGCTCTGTTTTCACTGGCAGAGGGTTACAGGAGTCTGTTGGAGCCGAAAACGGAGCCCGGGAGCCTGTTTTCACTGGCAGAGTGCTTGGGCCACCACAGGCGCCCCGACACAAGTGAGCTGGCCACGCCCATCCTGGTCACACCCACCCTGACCCTCTGAGGTCAAACACAAACCCTCATGCAGCCCTCAGTGAAATCGAATTTGACACT